>NC_134141.1:20342500-20642500 GCF_033958435.1 Carettochelys insculpta | reverse complement strand
AAACCTCATTCCTTGAAGAATAGCACCTCTTTTGAAATAGGCCACGGTGTGCTCCAATAGCACTATTTTGAAATAGCACTTTGGACTGGAAATACTATTTTGAAATGCATTTTGTTTGGTTATTTCAAAATAAAATAGTTTGAAATATCTGTTTTGAAATATCTTACTTCAACATAGGGCTGTTGTGTAGACGTAGCCCAAGAAAGCTATAAACTGATTAGGTTTCTTTTCATACTTTTTGAAGAGGATTTACTTATTGGTTGAAAACAAGTAGTACAAACCTCAGCCCCAAAGGATTTTGTGGGGAGAATGATAGTCCAGTGTATGTAAATGCTCAAAATGAAAGTTTCTTTTCACTTAAAACTTCTGTTTCTCTTACAAGTCTATAAGCTATTTTATCATTCCTTTTAGCCAGATTTTACCACGTGATATTGGTTTTGTGGTTCCATCTAAAAATATTTTTGCCTTTTCTTTTCTTTCTTTTTATTCCAATGATTGGGGATAGTAAACAAGTCAGTGCCATCACAATATGACTATATTGCTACTGGGCTCTTTTCCCGATGAACTGAATAACCTGACCATATCATTTTGTGGTTTGTATTTTTTCTTCTGTATCTGACACCTCTGCTTTCTCTTTTGTGCTACTGTATAATAATACTTTCTTTTCATCTTGTCATGCTAAATTAAAAAAGGATGACAAAGATAATGCTCCTGCACGAAAATGTTAAAGCTGCTTGGTGTGCTGAATATCACTAACATCTTTATGATTTCTCACTATTTTTTTCTTCTTAGTCATTTCCTCTCCTTCCTCAGAAAAGTCTTATTTGTGTTTTTGGGAGAGATTAAGGGGACAGAATCATGGGCCAATGCCATTTGGTATTTTGTCATGAGAACAAACACGGTACCTGCAAACAACCATCTATGGGCAACCAGCTACATGCAAGCTGGCACTTCGAAGTTTAACACTTCGGAGTTGTTGCGGGGGAGAATTAGCTTAATGAAGTGCTGCATATGCACCACAGCACTTCATTGATAATCTCCCAACACCCTACTTACCATCCTCCCTTCGAAGTAGGGAGGTAGTGTAGACAAGCCCATAAACCTTTAGCGGTCTTGTAGGCTAAAAAAAGCAATACAGACAGGAAAAACAGCTTTGTGTTGTGTGAGGTGTTCACACACTTGTCTCATGTGGTTAAACTATTGTAACTTTCTGCCATTGGCAATCCATATAGTGACTTTTCTTATTGAAAATAGGACAGACAGCAGCCCAGGTATTGTTTCTTTCTTTAACTATCTCAAGAATTGATCACATGGGAAGGTAACACTTGAAGGAACTTTTTAGCTCCTGAAGTTTTCGACTAGAACTAGCTCAGAATCTAGGGTTTCCAATACCTGTTCGAAGATATATAATAATCCTCTTAAACACTCTATTTTGTGGAGTAGAATGGATGCTATATAAGCCAAACCACTTACTTTATTCTTCAATGAATAATTGGAAGCCATACTAATTTCTACCCCTTTCATCCCTTTAACATCTGAAAGATCCACTGTAATATTACAGTGAGGTTTGGGCACAGCTGAGAGAACCAATCCTGGGCAACTTGCTTAAATCTGGGTCACTTCTAGCCCAGGCAGGAATTTCCTTCTGAGTAAGGCAAACCAAGCCAGCCACAAAAATAACTCTACCAGCCCCACTGGCTAGCCAGATGCTACACAAGCAAACCCACAGATTCTCCAGCTGCTCCTAATGCCCAAACCAGCAACTCTCCTTGCTCAGGTAAGAGGCCCTGAAGTCCTATTTCACCAAAACCACACAGATTCTTCCAGGCCCCAAAGGGTCTAGCCACATTCCTCAGTCAATGTATACTTAGATCTTACCCAAAACAGCACACTGTGACAATCCTTTAAAATCTAACATCTAAAGGTTTATTAATAAAGAAAGAATAGGGTGAGAGAAATATTACGTACCTCAATTAAAGCTATTGGTGCAGGCCAGCAGTGTTATAAGCTGATTTCTTGAAAGTTTGATTTCTTGATTTCTTGAAAGTTTCTGAAAATAAACCCCATGAGAAATGGGACCCCAGTTCACATAGGCTTAGTTCATGAGGATTGAAGACAAAATGGTCATTCCTGGAGCATCTTTGTAGACTTCCTTGTTGGGGAGTGGGGCGGGGGTGAACCCCTTCTTCTTCATGTCAGCAACAGAGTATCATCTGACTCGATGGCCCATTGTGGCAATCTGCCATTGCAGATGACAAGTCCCAAATTTCTGAGATGTATATTTAATGTCTGAGTCTTTGTTGTTTAGTCCATTATCCTGGCTGAGAGGAGACCATGCCTCTCATTGTGAATCCTTAGTTCTAAAACATTTCTAATACAGATATAGAGCCAATATCTGTAACTTTACAAACAAAGATGGTATAGATATACAAGTAGCATGAACAGAATCAGGGCATTACAAACTTTCAGTAAACACCTTGCTTGGCTCACCTGGCACAGGACTTGCTGCAAATTAATACAGCGGGAACAGAAATGGCTTTATAATTATTGTCAAAATCCAATAACATCACACCCCCTCACAAAATTAATGCAAGAAGGGATGCCAGTGACATCCCTGAATGCATCTCAAGGCCTTCCTCGACTTGGCTCTGGGTCACTACAGATTCTAATCCAATATTAGAAGTATCAGTGTTTAATGTTCCCAGTAGTGACTGATGGCAGAACAAGGACCAATGGTCTGAAGTTACAGAGGGGGAGGTGTAGGCTGGATATTAGGTAAAACTATTTCACCAGGAGGGTGTGAAGCACTGGACTGCGTTACCAAGAGAGGTGGTAAAATTTCCATCCCTAGAGGTTTTTAAGTCTCAGCTTGATAAAATACTGGTTGGGATGATTTAATTGAGGTTGATCCTGCTTTAGGAAGGAGGCTGGACTTGGTGACCTCCTGAGGTCCCTTCCAGTCCTAGAATTCTATGATTCTATGATACTGAATGTAACAGCATTGATAACTCCTCTCAGTCTTTCCCCCCGCCACTTTGGCATAAGTACTTTCCAAAGTTCATATGCAGATTTTATCTGAGGAGGATCTAATATCTGTAGCTTTGTTTTTCAAGCAGTTTAAATTGTTAGGCAGAATGACAAAGTTGGGGTTTACCAACATTTCCTGAAGTCCCAAGTCAGGTTCAGGTAAACAGTCAAATAATTTATGATGATAAAATTTGTTGAAGTGGCATGAAAATAAATTAATCAATATTTATTTAAAATAAATTATTCAGTTAAACTTAATACTTGGGGCTTTTCAATGAAAAAAAAGTATGTGATTGGTAGCTCAAGACACACCCAAAGGCTGCTAACCCCAGTTCTTCATTTGTCTGGAAGTGGCCAACTTGTAGACTTGGAGCAAGTAACTGCAATTTCAATAGAGATGTCTCTTTAATTATTACCCTTTTAAAATGTGGACTGAACCACCACAAGCAGAGAACTAAGACATGATCCTATGAGGAGATTTTCACCTTACAGAAGTTTCTCAGGATGAGCCTTTAATTCCCTAGAAATTACTCATCCTTTAGCAGACTATTTACTATCCTTTTGAACACTTGCCAGGGTTCTATGCTTGACAGAAGGAACTAAAGATCTGATTCGATGAGTCTTACAAGCTACGTCTACACATGAATGCTACATCGAAATAGCTTATTTCGATGTAGCGACATCGAAATAAGCTATTTCGATGAATAACGTATACACGTCCTCCAGGGCTGGTGCCATCGACGTTCAATGTCGATGTTGGGCAGCACTACATCGAAGTAGGCGCTGCAGGGGAGCGTCTACACACCAAAGCGGCCCACTTCGAAATAAGGGTGTCAGGAACAGCTGCAGACAGGGTCACAGGGCAGACTCAACAGCAAGCCGCTCCCTAAAAGGACCCCTCCCAGACACACTTGCACTAAACAGCACAAGATCCACAGAGCCGACAACTGGTTGCAGACCCTGTGCATGCAGCATGGATCCCCAGCTGCAGCAGCAGCAGCCAGAAGCCCTGGGCTAAGGGCTGCTGCACACGGTGACCATAGAGCCCCGCAGGGGCTGGAGAGAGCGTCTCTCAACCCCTCAGCTGATGGCCGCCATGGTGGACCCCACTATTTCGATGTTGCGGGACGCAGATTGGCTACACGTGCCCTACTTCGACGTTCAATTTCGAAGTAGGGCACTATTCCCATCTCCTCATGAGGATAGCGACTTTGACGTCTTGCCACCTTAAGTCGATTTCAACTTCGAAATAGCGCTCGCCCCATGTAGACGTGGCGGGCGCTATTTTGAATTTGGCATGGCTACTTCGAAGTAGCCGGCACGTGTAGAGGTGGCTACAATGACTCTGATGGAATTTGTATCAGGTCCCAAATCTTGTTGTAATCTTTGAAAGGAGGTGGTCAAACTTACTGAATTCACTGGAGCCGGTGGTGGAGTTGGAAGTAGGGAGCAGGAGAAAAACTACCTTTGCATTTACAAAAAAACACAGTAGGGTTACAATAAATCTATTACAATAAATTACAATACATCTATTTTATTTTATCTATGTCTATTTTATGACAATAATGCAATTACTGTGACTCTAAGATTGTAACTCCCTCTACTGTGTACCAATAGGTGAGCAAGGGGCTCTTGTGGACACACATTTTGGAAGTTCCAAGGTCATTCTCTTCAGTAGAACAGAATACCATTCTGGTTATCTGGCTTCCTAATGTCAACAGGCAATCTAAGACATTTAAAATTGACTTGAAATTAGTTTCACTTGCTACTCTAGCCCCCAAATCATGTTGCCACTTTTTATAATGTTGCAGACCTATTTTCCCATTTAAAAAAAATGCTTTTCTTGCCTCTGTTGCTGTTTCAGAGTCCTACGCAAGCAACAGGTGAAAACGAATAACCATACAGGAAAGTGGTGAAACTGACTGTGCCTAAAGTGTTCTCCAGTGCTCAAAGTAGATAAAGAGGAAGACTATTTTTCTCTAATCAGTTTCTAATCTTATAGTCATCTTTTGTATTGGTAACAATTGCCTAAAATTCTTTAATCAAAATGCTATTTTAAGTTGATTTCTCTTTCAATGGTGTAACTCAAGGCAGAAAAGACAGAGCGACAGACATAAGGATAAGACAAAAAAATTGGAGAAACTTAAATTTTAAAAAATAGGGCAGATCCCTGGAGAATGTAGAAATAATTAATTCAGCACCCCAATTATTTTTAAAAGGGATCTAACGACATAGCAAGGAATTAGACCAGCAGTATGACATCAATTCTTTAAGGCTCAAAAGCATTTTTAAAGGATCAAAGTTGGACATGTTTAGCGGCACAGCTTGATAACAGACAATTAGCTTAGCGTCAGGATGGGGTTATGATGCTAAAGAAATTTGTCTGCATATATGGGTGAGTTTTAAAAAATATCACTATGGCCGTGTCTACACTAGCCCCAGACTTCGAAAGGGCCACGCAAACGGCCATTTCGAAGTTTACTAATGAAGCGCTGAAATGCATATTCAGCGCTTCATTAGCATGCGGGCGGCTGCGGTGCTTCGAAATTGATGCGGCTTGCTGCTGCGTGGCTCGTCCCGATGGGGCTCCTTTTCGAAAGGACCCCACCTACTTCCAAGTCCCCTTATTCCCATCTGCTCATGAGAATAAGGGGACTTCAAAGTAGGCGGGGTCCTTTCGAAAAGGAGCCCTGTCGGAATGAGCCGCGTGGCGGCGAGCTGCATCAATTTCAAAGTGCAGTGGCCGCCCGCATGCTAATGAAGCGCTGAATGTGCATTTCAGTGCTTCATTAGTAAACTTCAAAATGGCCATTTCCGTGGCCATTTTGAAGTTTGGGGCTAGTGAAGATGTAGCCTATGAGAATCAATGAAGTTGCAGTAAATAAGATGAAGCAGGATACAGCTCTTTGACAAAATCTCTTTGATTTAATAGCTAAAGCATTAAGCCCTTAGGAGAGGGGAACTGGCAGTTGGCTAATGTGAGGCAGAACCAAAATCCTATCTACTGCCCTCACTGGGCTAGCTTCATTTCATAAATATGAATAAGACCAGAAGAACCAGAAAGCTTTGGCAAACACTTCTGATTGCTTCAGAAGCTTCTCATGATCTTCTGTGGCAGATCTGCTGCTGAGTCTCAGCCATGTAGGATCAAGGAGCACCAAAATGGTGTCTTTTGTTTCCAAAGAGTGGGAGAAATATCCTAATACCAATTTATCTAAAATGTTTCAGTATCATCAAAACCATTCAGATTAATAGGAGGGGTGTGTGCTTGGTGAGGGGTCAGAAGATTGCCTGAATGGGAAGAAGAAGTAGCAGGCAAGAGAACAGAAAAATGAGATTTGGATCTGAGAGATTCCAAATTATTTGGTGTTTGGTGTTCGAGGTCCACATAAGCCATATACCCAGAGTCTTAATTGGCAATGCTGAGTGGATCTTTTCAGTGAAGTCCCCAGTAGAATATACTGAGACAGGAAGCCCTTATAAAATGGATATAAAATTAATTTGGCTAAGGTGATGGCAATAAAGAAAAAGATTTCCTACTTTGCAGTTGCTCCTCAGTTATTACATGACATAGTATACAACAGGAAAATAAGGGCCTAGTTATGTCAGGTATATAATGGAAAACTCTGCAGTGAAGGCCAAGACGTTTCAAGATCCACACTAAAGTTTGAGGAAGTTTGGAATGAGGATCTTGGTGCATCCCCAGTTTAAAATTAGAATGATGTGCAACACTAGAATATTGGCTTAGATTTTCAACTTCATCCAAGTCTGATGGAAGGTTCCAATCTGACTGTATTAATTAGGAGAGCACCTGGAACCCTAATGCCTTGAAATGTGCTTTACACCAGTAAATGTAGGCTGCTGTCATTAGCCATTGCAGCATAAGCCATGAACACTATTAAATCATATTACATTGTAATGCAGTACAATGAATATGAAAAATAATCCAAATTATCTACAGCCAGTATCTTACATTATTTAATAACCTGGACCTGATATTTACTCATAAAGATGAGACATTAAGTGCAGACAAATGTGAATTCTCCTCCACACTTTACAAGCAGATGCAAATACCAGTCTGTACGTGTTGTACTTTAATGTTTTGTCCTGGTTTACTTTTTTGCCTACAATCAGTTGTTTCTGTCACCTGCTGGCCTTCTCTGGCAGAGATGTCATTTTGCTCCCAGTGTCACAGAAGATGCTCTTTGGTCATGACATTTACTGCAAACAACTCCAGATTGAAGGTCTAATTTTGTAGCACAGAACCCTTATTGAGTTCACTGGGAATTGTGTGTGCAAACTATCTGCAGAATAACACATGTCCATACACTGCAAATGGTATGCTAAAGGCATTCAAGAGCAGTGACACAAACACAGCTCTACTCTTCAAAAGGTTCCACTGAATGTTTTGTCCAGTTGCCAGTTCTAATTCTTTGGTTAGCACATCTCTGAACTGTGTACTATGACATTGTGGCTACGTCTACACGTGCACACTACATCGAAATAGTCTATTTCGATGAATAACGTCTACACGTCCTCCAGGGCTGGCAACGTTGACGTTCAACTTCGACGTTGGGCAGCACCACATCGAAATAGGCGCTGTGAGGGAACGTCTACACGCCAAAGTAGCACACATCGAAATAAGGGTGCCAGGAACAGCTGCAGACAGGGTCACAGGGCGGACTCAACAGCAAGCCGCTCCCTTAAAGGGCCCCTCCCAGACACAGTTGCACTAAACAACACAAGATCCACAGAGCCGACAACTGGTTGCAGACCCTGTGCATGCAGCATGGATCCCCAGCTGCCGCAGCAGCAGCCAGAAGCCCTGGGCTAAGGGCTGCTGCACACAGTGACCATAGAGCCCCGCAGGGGCTGGAGAGAGAGCGTCTCTCAACCCCTCAGTTGATGGCCGCCATGGCGGACCCCGCTATTTCGATGTTGCGAGACTCAGATCGTCTACACGTGCCCTACTTCGACGTTCAACTTCGAAGTAGGGCGCTATTCCCATCCCCTCATGGGGTTAGCGACTTCGACGTCTCGCCGCCTAACGTCGATTTCAACTTCGAAATAGCGCCCAACACGTGTAGCTGTGACGGGCGCTATTTCGAAGCTGGCGCCGCTACTTCGAAGTAGCGTGCACGTGTAGATGCGGCCTGTGAGTGTTCACTTACTACAGTACAGTATGTGAGACTGAACTGACTCCTGGAACTCTTATTCCTTTTAAATTTTTTATTTCACTGAACTGATTTGGCCTCCATGTGTATATGCTATGCCACAGGTGCAGGCTTGTTTCCCTCCTGGCTTCCTCAGCTTCCACCTCTCTTTTACTGCCTGGTTAGCAGGAATTAACAACACTGCAGAGGCTGTGAGCTCGAATCATGGTTGTTAGAGGAGGGAATGCCTCTTGATGTTTGTAGTGTGATTCATTTGACCACTCATTGAATATCAGTGAGAGATGTTTAGGTGCCTTCTAGTCCTGCTGGTCAGTCAAGTGAATAGCTGTGGTATGGCAGCTGGAGAATCATCACTCAGGCTACAAGAGAAGTGAGGACTGTGGCCAAAAGACAAAAGAATTTTACTTTGAATTTAGAAAAAGAACCAACCATGGATTGCTAGTTTTTACTGATGTTCATAGACTGAAATGTGTGTGCTGAAATGTGGCCCTTGCAGGTACTGCTCAGGAGTAGTGCTCCCGGTACGCTGATCACTTGGGCAGCTGCCCAGGAGAGATTCATGTGCCCCCAGCTGATTAGCAGAGCATCCACAGCCACCCACAGTGGAAAGCATGTGTTTCTATTGGGGGCACACCTCCCCACATGCCATGGTGCACATAACAAAATTTATTCTGCCCAATGGTTGATAAAAATTAGAATAAACATTGCTCAGGCAGTTAGATGTTTGACTGCATTCAGTTTATGGTGAACACAGCACAGAGAGGAGGCTTCTGGGAGATAATCTGCAGCTCCTGGGTTCTCTGCTTCAGCCCTGACATAGTTTAAAGCAGGCTCAGAACTTTTCTAAACTGGACCCATTAACTATGGACCCCTTGGATAAAATGTCATCTGGGGAATCTCCAGGCCATTAATGCACCCTCCCCTTTTCCCTTTCTACACCAGAAATGCCCCCTGCATTGGAGACTGCAGGGAGGGATGTGTAGAAGTCAGCTGCATGTACAGGTTTGGCACAAATGGGCCTTTCGTACTTATTGCCAGTGTAGTTGACTGTAGTTCTAGTGCAAGAAGCTCCTGATGGATGCAATGTCAAGCACTTGGTCTGGCATTCTTAAACTAGTTATGACGATTCCTGCAGAATTTCAGCCTGTCCTGAGAGCTTCAGTGTGGCCATATGGCTGCCCTCCATGATGGAGGTTAGTGTGTTCAGATTCAGTTGACTATTCAGATTTGAGTAACCTAATTAAATCTGCCCACTTCTCCACACAGATAATTATCAGTCTATTACTCATGTTACCGCACAACATCCCTTCTCAATGACTTTAGTCATTTCAGACAGTATAGCAGGTGCCAGATGGCAAAGAGATGCCGTGTGATATGCAGTATTTCTAGCACTTTATCCTTAGGGTTCACCTTGCTCTTGTGCGTTCAGTTGATAGGGATAATTGCCTTGGTTGGCGCTAATAAGCTTTGGAGCTGTGGCAGCTATAGTGTGTCATTGCTTTGGAGGAGCAATTTAAAGGCTATGAACATTGTTACTATCTCAGTAAAAAGGGGAATTTTAGACTTTTTGAACTGTTTGAAGAACAGTTTTTATTTCCTTAACCAGCTATCAGTTTAAACAAATATATTGAGTAGTCTTTGTGTTAGAATGTAAGAATGTTATATACAGGATTAATTATACATCCCACATTTGTATTCATTATAAACCAGTTCAAAGCAGATAGGTAGTATTCAGTGCTTGCTGATGTTAGCAGCTTCAGGTTAAGCATCTACAATGGCCACTAGACGGTGTATTTTGCATTCATCTTTAATATACTTTGCAGCCAAACAAAATGGGAGTGGGATGGGAAAAAGATGATCTATTTTCTTACTTAAATTGTAAATTACATAAAAAAAAAAAGAAATCAAAACATGAATAGACGAAGACTTTGTTTATTTATTTCCAGGAGAGACCCATTAGGGATTCAGCTCTGTGTTTCCATGGCATCCTGGTGACAAACAGAAAATGCAGGCTAATGCATTCAGTTAGACAGAGATTTTAAAACCTAATGCTCCGTCTAAATATACATTACATTTACTCCCTATTTATTTATCTGTTGTATATACTACAGTGATGAGAAAAGCAAGCTGAGTGTTTTGAGGCCAAATTTCATTTATTAGCCTAACAATTTTGTTTAGATAGGTTACCTTTCACATCCTTGTTAATTTTTTTCTTTTTTGATCTGTTTTGATAGTCATTCATAGGCATAAATATCACAATCACAGAAGAACCTAAACCAAAATCAGCAATCTATGCCTGGAACCCAGCTGGCCCCATTTACTTAATGGGGTCTAAGCAGAAACTGTGAAGCTGAACTATGAAGTTAAACATTCCCGGGATTTAAATTTCAGATCTAAATCACGAAGTGTGATGAAGTGGAGATTGTGGAGATTTGGTTAAGGGGATATGTTTCCCCTGATTATGCTGCACATGTTTCCTACTGTTCTGTTTTATTCCAACTGTTATGTTATGTTTACTACTGTCCTGTAGTAACTCCAGGTGGGTGCCTCACTTTCCTTAGACATATCATCAATGCATATTTGGTGATGCGAGTTAAGTGTGATGATTTCTCACATGTAGTCAATAGCCCTCTTTGCCTTTCAGCCTGGCTGGTTTGAATTTGAACTGGGCAGATGGGGCAGTGAGGTAGTCTCAGGTGGCTGGAGAGAGAGGAAGGAGGGCCAGAACCCTGGCTCAGGGTCCCTCTGTGCCCCCTCTTCCCAAGGTGGATTGTATTGACTGCTTCAGGTTTTAGTGCTGCCAAGTTCTGTTCTAAGCTGTGCCCCTGTTGCCTAATAAAATTTAGCTTCTCTCTGCTGGCTGAGAGTGACATCTGATTGCAGAATGGGGTGCAGGGCCTGGCACAGAGGGGTCTACACCAAAATTAGGAATCCACACCTTGATCCCAGCTGCCCCATTTCATTAGTGGTCTGAGCAGAAACTATGAAACTAAACGCTCCTGGACATGGAGGGGTTTATATTTTAGACCTAAATAGCTATGGTCAAGCCCATCTCTAGCTACTACTTTGCAGACAAACCCAAACTTCCCCATCTCCCAACCCAACATAAACTAGGAACAATTGTACATGCACATCATCAGAGTTCTACTTGCTCAGGTGAGGAATGTGGTCAGTTTTGGGGCACTGCTGCAGAATGCAGGGAGAGTTTTGCCAGTTCCTGTGTTCCTGGGGGGTATTTGACCCCCCACTTCATCTCTTCATCCAAGGCCGTACCCTGCCTCTTCTTGCCCTTGTTCTGCCCCTGCCTTACCTCTCCCTACCCCATTCTATCCCAGCCTGGAGTATGCCACACTTTCACTCCTCCTGGAAGAGGGAGGCAAGTGCTGATCAGTGGGAATGCCAGTGGGTTCTAGGTACTCACTATTTTTTCCTCACAGGAGTTTCAGCTCCGGAGCACACTTGGAATCGGTTTCAATGCGCCAGAGTGAAAAATTACCTTGGAAGGAACATTTTAGGTTATAGTTCAAGAAACAGTTTCCAACAGGGAGGTCTTCTAGATTGTGGGATAGACTCCCAAGGCAAGTGGTGTAGACAGACTGGTCATTTGAGTCATTTGAAATTGTACCAATCAGAACCCTGGGAGATATACTATAATAAACAATCTGGAACATGTCAAATAGTAAAATTCCGATGCACGGTATTTGTGAATGAAAGTTCTCAGCTCTGTTTGTTATGATGCAGGATAAATGTTATGAATTATTTGCAAATATTGGTAATATGTTGGACATTGGTGAAATATTAATTAATCCCACAAGTTATATGAGTGTAATGATAAAACATTAGTCCTGGAAATGTTTTTAGTTATTCATTATTCTCCCATTTGTAAACAATTATCCACTCAAGGGGCTTGTCTTCAAAGGGGGCATGTAAATGAGCCCGAGCAGGAAAAAACATTGAGGTGCTGCATTGCATATGCAGCACCTCATTAGGCTAATTTTCACTGTGAGATCTTCGAAGTTGATAACTTCAAAGTGCTGGGAAGCCATGTAGCCACGGGCACTGTGAAGTAACTGTCCAACTGTGACGTGCCCTTACTCCCAAAGGGCGTACCCTTGTCTACCCCATTCTTGTCTACCCCATTCTTGTCTTGTCTACCCCATTCTTCAAAGTGGGCTTGCAAATGAGCCTGAGCGGGGAATAGCAATGAGCTGCTGCAATTCTAAAGTTTCGGGAATAAGGGCACTTCAAATTTGTGCAGGTACTTTGAAGTGCCCACAGCTACATGGCTTGCTGGTGCTTCGAAGTGAGCAACTTCAAAGTTCTCGTGGTGAAAATTAGCCTAATGAGGTGCTGCATATGCATCTCAGCACCACATTGCTATTCCCCACTTGGTCTTATTTACATGCCCCCTTCAAAGAAGGGGGCTAGTGTAGACAAGTCCAAGGAGCAGGAGCCATGCCAAGCAACCAACAGACAATATAAAGAGTTGAAGCAAAGAATTTGTGAACAATCCATATTGTACAAATCATTTATACAAACTATGTGGAGAACTCTATTCATTACAACCAGACAAATCAGGCTTAGTTTGCAAATGACTTGCTAACCAAAGTGTCCTGATCCATAGCTATAGCTCTTAGCTGCTATGATGGTCCTAATAATCAGTAAAGTCAGTTGCCCAACTTTAAAAGATGACTTGGGTTGTACAGGGAGTACTTCTTAATATCAGCACAAATTCTTACTTATTTACCCTTTCCTCTGTGTTGTGGAAAGCTGGAAAAATAATGTATTGCTTTTCTCGGTATGACTGGTTTGAACTGGTTAGAAAGAAAGCTTTTTAGCATCGTGTGAAAACTAAATTGGTGGTTGAGAGGAGAAATATTGAAGCTGCTCTCTCAGTCGACTCTTCCTCATGAAATCAGTCCATTTAAGAGTTGTAGTGGCAGAATGATGGGGAAATAGCTAAGATCCCACCTGTGCACCTCAGTTTAAAGAAGGACTAAAGTATAAAGATAGCTACTCACAGTGATGTGTCAGAATAGTCTAAATTATCTAAACTATATTACTATTTAGAATTTATTGGTTAATTCTGTTGAATGTGTTAGAAGAAGGTGGGGTTGAAATGGAATTGTAATTTTTAAGTTTTTTTTCTTGTGTAGGACAGAAATAGACAGAATTGCAAGCAAGACCTAAAGAGGGGTAAAGTGGAAGTGTGTACGTATGAAAGAAAGGAGCATCACGGTTAAGTTAAATTACAGGTAGAAGAAAGAGAAAAGGCTCTTGAATTCAAACTCTTGCCTTTATTCATTGATTAATATTTTTACTTTATTTTATTTTTATTATGGGTGAGATTTTCAAAGCAGTACAAAGGATTGTCTCTGCAAATATCAACCTTTTTTATGACTAACAATATAGTTTTTATATAAAAATAAGGACAGTCCCTACCTCAGAAGTTTTACAGTGTAAAAGAAAGCACATGATGCCTTCCCTGGTCTATGCATGAAACCCTGTGGCAAATTTTTAAAATAGATTTTATTTTTTTTTAATTACAAACTCATCCTTGGGAGATGCACAGGAAAAGCATCTGAAATAAGTTAGAATTTAGCTATTAGAACCACAGCTACCTACATTCATAGGTATCATTCCCGAACTATCAGGACTTAGGCCTGTTGGGCCCTGGTATAGTCTAACACTGGGTCATGTGTGCATTGATACACAGCCTAGACAAGCTTGTTGAAATAATACCTACCTATTCAAATTGTCTTAATGCAAGGCGAAAGTTGCACAATAAAAATAGTCAGTGTTATTTAAAATTGATTGTAGAATTTGGGTGTCCTTTTCTAAACCCAAGAGTTCCCAAAGGCACATCAGAGGAGAAGGCAGTAGCTAGAATTAAGCCCACTAACTTGTCTCTCAATAGAAGTGGCAGAATCTCAAAAACCAGAGTTGTAGAATCACAGGGACATAGAATTAAAAAAGACCCCAATGGTGTTCTAGTCTAATCCCTGGCCAAAGCGCAGGATTTTATGTGTCTAAACCATCCAACATAGATGGTGATCTAGCTTTGTTTTGAAAACTGCCAGCGAAGGAGATTCCATGATTCCCTAGGCCATTTGTTCCATTTGTCCTGCTGTTCTCATAGGAAGTTTTTCCTGAGGTTTAATCTTAATCTGCTGTGGTCCCATTTGGGCTGCGTCTACACGTGCACGCTACTTCGAAGTAGCGGCAGTAACTTCGAAATAGCGCCCGTCACGTCTACACGTGTTGGGCGCTATTTCGAAGTTGAAATCGACGTTAGGCGGCGAGACGTCGAAGTCGCTAACCCCATGAGGGGATGGGAATAGCGCCCTACTTCGACGTTCAACATCGAAGTAGGGACGTGTAGACGATCCGCGTCCCGCAACATCGAAATAGCGGGGTCCTCCATGGCGGCCATCAGCTGGGGGGTTGAGAGATACTCTCTCTCCAGCCCTTGCGGGGCTCTGTGGTCACCGTGGGCAGCAGCCCTTAGCCCAGGGCTTCTGGCTGCTGCTGCTGCAGCTGGGGGTCCGTGCTGCATATACAGGGTCTGCAACTAGTTGTTGGCTCTGTGTATCTTGCACTGTTTAATGAAAGTGTGTCTGGGAGGGGCCCTTTAAGGGAGCGACTTGCTGTTGAGTCCGCCCCGTGACCCTGTCTGCAGCTGTGCCTGGCTCCCTTATTTCGATGTGTGCTACTTTGGCGTGTAGACGTTCCCTCGCTGTGCCTATTTCGATGTTGGGCTGAGCAACGTCGAAGTTGAACATCGATGTTGCCAGCCCTGGAGGACGTGTAGACGTTATTCATCGAAATAGCCTATTTCGATGTCGCAACATCGAAATAAGCTATTTCGAAGTTGGGTGCACGTGTAGACGTAGCCAGGAATCCATTTCTTCCTCTCCTGCCCACTGTGGCAAAAGAGAATAATTTTTCTCTTTCTTGCTACTGGAAGCCTTTCAAGTATTTGAAGATGGCTATCATGTGCCTCCGTAGTCTCCTCTTTTCCAAACTAAACATACCCACTTTCTTCAAACTTTGCTTATCTAGATTACGTTCCACCCCTTTGATAATTTTTTCACTTACCTCTGGATTATTTGCAGTTCCTCTACATCCCTTTTTATACAGCGATGACAAAAATTGGACACAATATTCCATCTGAGGTCTAATAGCACTCAGTAGAATGGGATGATCATCCCCTTCCCCCTGACTGGCTTGCTATGGCTCTGTTAATTCAACCTGAAATTGTCCTTTTTTTTGGAAAAGCATCACACTGTTGACTCATACTGAGGTTGTGATCCACCACAGCTCCCAGACCTTCTCAGCAGTGCTACAGTAAAGCCAGTTATCCATGGATACTGTATTTGAGCATACTCTTATGTTTGTATATGTTGAATTTAATTTTGTTGTCTATAGCTCAGTTCTCCGATTTATTGAGATTCCTCAGAATTTTAGCTCTGTTCTCAAAAGCTTTGGCAACCACACCTCTCCAGCTTTGTGTCATCTGTAAACTTGATCAGCTTTCCTTCTATTAATTACATGCAGGTCATTAATATAGGTGGTCATAGGATGAAGGAGTGATATGTATGCTTTCTATTAAGTATATTTGGGTCATTAATAAAGGTGGTCATTGATAAAAATAGCAGACCCAGAACAGATTATGGTGGAAATCCACTTTAGATTTTCTTCCTACTGACAGTGTTTAATAGTCTCTCTTTGTTTCCAGTTGTATAACAATGATGTATTCATTTAATCATCTAGTCAACCTGCATTCCTCCAATTTACCTGTCAGAATTTTCCATGGGATTATGTCAAAGCCTTGCTAAAGTCCAGGTATATTTTGTCAAGCACATTCCCCCTCTTCTCCAAGAAGGAAATCAAGCTGATTTGGTATGATTTGTTCTTGATAAGTACATGCTGGCTGCTTGCTATCGTCCCTTTATTCAACAGGTATTTGCAAATGGAAGCAAGGTAGGCTTTGTGCAGCTCTGCCTTATAATCTTCTCCATTGAGCAGCAGATACACGGTATCCCTGATCTTTCTCTTTGTTTGACATATTTCTAGAACCATTTCTTGTTGTCTTTAACTCTTCTTGCTGGTGGTAAATCATTCCTCATCGTGGCTTCCCTGACTTAGTCCCTACACGCTCATGCTAATCCCATGTATTCATTCTTTTTGATATGCACCATCTTCAATTTCCTGTATGTATCCGTTTCCTTTTTTAGATAGCTAAAAAGCTCCTTCTGCAGCCACATGGATATCCTGTGACTCTTATTTTTGCTCTGCATGAGAACAGATTAATACCTTTAGTATTATATTTTTTAGGAACTGTCAGACCCTGCCACCTTTTCTTCCCAGTAGATCTTGTTTCTGAGTTGAAGTATACCTTTTTGAAATCTTGTGCCCTTGTCTGCTGTTCTCGGGTCCTCCTTTCTATGGGATCTTAAATTATACCCGATCATGATCACTTTCTCCCAAGTTCCTAATGATCTTCACATTGGTAACTGATTTATCTCAATGGAGCAGATGCATATGCATTATTTCCCTTCAGGGTATGTGAAATATACTATATTGTTGAAAGAAAGTGTACCCACAAAGAGCTACATAGGAATTTTCCCATTTCCAAGGTCACACGATAGGTTTAGGAATAAAAACCTATCAGGTACTAGCCTGAGTTAAATATTACCATTATAATACTAACATTACTTTGTTAGGTATGCCTACTTGGGCACATCCAGGAAACTTAATCCAGATTAATTTAATTGTATGAGTTTGTGATGGATTAATTCAACTTCAGCCTTTGTGGCTCAAATCAAGTATGGGATTCTGAATGAGGGTGTTCGTCCAGGGGTATAAAGTAGCCTTAATTGCGTTACCTTACTTCACTTTAAAATTCAATTAATTTAACCATATTAAGTAAACTTTAGTTCTAAACAGCACCCATATGGATATTTAGTGCAATTTAACATAATCTGCTGCAAATTCACACCTTGTGTTAAGTCAGAGCAATGTTCCTGGATCCTCCATGTTGACAAACCATTCTTAGTGCATTTAGTTATGACTTGAATTTAAAAAATGCCAAACAGATCTGCTATAAATGTTATAAATATATATTTCTTCCCACAATGGTAATTTTTAGGTGTAGTCTTAATTCGTTTCACTATGTTACCATAGAGAGAATATAAGTGAAGTCAAAACATACCACTATGCTAGCACTTCTCTAACTGCATGAGTTTTGATTTTGCTGTTGTAGTACCTACTTTGGTTTCTTTGACTGGTAAATCATATTGGCAAGATCCTACAAGGACTTCATAGTCAAAATTCTATATTCTATTTGACGTACTTATATGGTTTTGATTACCATGGTATCTGAGCAGATCAGAATCTTGAACATATTTATACTTCACTCCTTTGTGGCAGGAATATACTGTTAGCTCCTTTTTACAGAGAGAAACTGAGTCCTCCCATGACTAAGGCCCAAGTGTTTAAAGGTGTACAGGTATTGCTCAATACAGTATGCAATGCAGTATTTCAGAGACTGGACTACAGGCTTCTAAAGGCTAGCTTCACAAAAGGACTTAGGCACCTAACTGTCTTTTTAGGCTCTTAAATCCCCAAATCAGACCCTCAGAAGCGCTGGAGTTGCCTAAACTAGATTGGCACCCACATTTTTTGAAATAAAGTTCCCTTGATGCGTATGCTTCCATTTCTGTGCATGTACGCTGCACCCTTACTCAAAGCAGTCAGTTGCCTACATCCAACAGTGATGCATGAACTAGGGAACATCGTGCCCCCTTGCCTAACTCACCTGCAGAACCTGATTCCATAAATAGGCTCAGACTCTACACCAGACTAGGACCCAAAAGTGATGTAGGGATATTTAGTACTTTAAATAAATAAGCCAGAGGATGGATTCAGGAATTATTTTTAATGATGTCACCATTTCCGTCTATGTAGGTTACTTTGCACTGAGGAGTTAAGAGATCAAGCAGTTAGTTCAGTGCATCTTATAAACTTATTCAAAGATTAAGCATGTCATTATAAAACAAATACGAGTTCAAGCAAAATACGTCACTACCTAATTTAACTTAGTTTTCCTAATCTAATTTATAATGTTATTATACAGTAGTCAAATCAAGGTTGCAGTTGAAATATAATCAGTAAGTCAATGGTTCAATTTATCTAGCTTGCCAATTACTACAATAAGTAATTAAATCAAATTATAATGAGCAAGTCAAGGAAAATAATTCTCTTAATATCAGGAAGGTTAAGGGGAGAAGCCCTTCTCTCTAATTTAAGCTAGTTAAAAAAGAGCCTGTTATGGCTAGTCCTTACTGTGGTGTTGAGGAAGTGTATTTCTTAAACTTCCCTGTTGTGCTGTTTTCTCCCATTAAACTTCACTGTTCATGAAGATCACATCAAGCTTTTGTTTATCCAGTCTATCTCCACTTCTTACCTTTTTCTGGCAGTCTCACATGGGTTCAAAATGACTTCTAGGATCCCACACTTATCAGGTTTAGAGTGACAAAGATTTAACTTAGACATTTCTTACTGTTTCAGTAACAATGCAGCCCTCACTCGCTTTCAACACTAATGGGTGTTAGCCAGTTGCACATCTTTGGTTGATCTGAAGAAGGATTTTCACACCATCTTTTCAAAGTCTTTTGCTTACTTGGAACTAAGATGACATATAAGCTGTGTCTACACGTGCACGCTACTTCGAAGTAGCGGCACTAACTTCAAAATAGCGCCCGTCGCGGCTACACGCGTCGGGCGCTATTTCGAAGTTAACTTCGACGTTAGGCGGCGAGACGTCGAAGTCCCTAACCTCATGAGGGGATCGGAATAGCGCCCTACTTCGACGTTCAACGTCGAAGTAGGGACCGTGTAGACGATCCGCGTCCCGCAACATCAAAATTGCCGGGTCCTCCATGGTGGCCATCAGCTGGGGGGTTGAGAGACACTCTCTCCAGCCCCTCAGCTCACTGGTGGCCGTGTGGAGCGGCCTCTTAAAGGTCCCCTCCCCCTCCCTTCCTCTGCAGGAAGCTGAGGGAATGTGCAGGCTGCAGCCTGCACACGCGGCCAGCCTGCACCACCCTCAGCCCCACAGACCTGCGATGGCTGCCCGGCAGCCCCCCCAGCGCCCCCAGGGGACCCCCCCAAGGGGAGCCAGGGCAGCCAGCCCAGCCAGAACGGCAGCCAGGCTGGGAAGCGGCAGCGGGGCCCCTCCTGGACGGAGGCCGAGCTGCGGGACCTGCTGGGGCTCTGGAGCGAGGAGGAGGTGCTCCAGGTAATGGGGAGCAAGAGGCGGAACGCGGATGCGTTCGCTTGGCTGGCCGACGGCCTGGCTGCCCGGGGTCACCCTGGCCGCACTCCTGACCACGTCAGGAGTAAGGTCAAGGAGCTGCGGCAGGGTTACTCCCGGGCCCGGGATGCGGCCAGCCGATCTGGGGCCGCCCCCGTCACTTGCCCCTTTTACAGGGAGCTCAGGGACATCCTGGTCTCCCGGCACACCTCCTCCCCTCCGGCCACCCTTGACACCTCGGCTGACGAGCCCCAGCAGGCCCTGCAGACGGAGTCCGCCCCGGAGGCAAGCCCCGCACCCTGGGGGCCCCCCCCGGAGGCCACCCCCGGGACATCACGGCAGGAGGAGGAGGAGGAGGAGGAGGGGGGCTCCTCCTCCGCAGAATCCAGCCTGTAGATCCTCCTCCTGCCATCCCAGAGCAGCAGCAGGGCCTCCGCCCCCCGGGGATCTCCAGACTGTGGGAGCGGACCGACAGGTAGGTACCCCCCTCTGGTGGACACCCCTGGGCTTGAGGGGCGGGGGGAACAGAGATGTGTCCAGGGCCCCCGACATGCTCACATGGCCATGGCCCCAAGGACACCAGGGCCATGGCCCTCACAGCACTGCATCCATCAGCCCCTGCCCCCCCCACCCTGCATGACAGTGCCATGCCCCATCCCCGGGCCAGGGGGGAGCGGAACCTCGAGGGGCCCCCGGGCGGAGGGGGTGGGACACCCCGCAGCAGCAGCATGTGATGGAGTGGGGGGAGTGCCAAAGGGAGACTCAGGCTACATATGAGCAACAAGAGCCGAATAGCTCCCAGGGGCAAAGGAGGATCCTGGGGCTACAGCTGGCAGGTGACACCTCTGCCCTGAACAAACAGGAGGGAGGAGCCGAGCTGGCTTGGAATTGGGGGCGAGGGCGGGGGCCACAGGTAGAGGCTAGGGGAAGGGAGAGCTGGAAGGCAGCCAGCCTGAGGAGGGGGAAAGCTGCATCCCCGAGGGGCACCCCGTGGGGTCTTCTCCCCAGGACGGGTTGGAAGGACTGTCTCTTCTGACAGCTGGTGCTGTCACTCCTGGGAGAAACTGGGCATCTGTGGCCTAAGAAACCTCTCCTGCTCTCAGACCCTGCGGGGTGAAGTGAGAGTCGCTCCCACCAGGGGACGGGGTGCAGGGCAGGGGGACCCCTGAACCCCATCCATCATAGCAGCATCTCCCGGGGACGGGGATGGGGAACCTGCAGCACAGGGCTGGGGGGACAAAGGCCACGGCTCGGGGCCCACACTAACGCCTGTCTCCATTCTTCTTCCCCCGCTCCTCTCCTGTGTCCTGCACCTGCACCATCAGAAGGACCGGAAGAGAGCGCTGGTGAGGCGTCAGTCGTCTCGGAGAGCCCTCCGGGACCATCGTTCCAGGGCAGCCCCTTGGCCGAGGACCGATCGGCCCCACGGCGGGCTAGACGGTGGACCCCGCGCCTCCAACCACCGACGGCGACGGACCCCCAGCTGCTGGCCATCCACCGTCGGCAGCTGGAGGTCGCGGAGCAGCACCTCCAGCTGCAGGAGCGGGCGCTGGCCTGGCGCCAGGAGGCATGGGGGGCCTACATGGACACATTTAATCGCCTGGTGGACTACCTGGCCCCCCATGCCTCGCCGGCCGAAACATCGCCTGCCCTGCCTGCTCCTGCAGCCCCACCACCAGCTGCTCCGCCCGTCGCCGTCCCGTCCGCCGTCGCCCCGCCACCCACCGGTGAGGGCCGGAGCGCCGAGGGACCCCTGGAGCCACCTGACACTCGCCGGCCACCATACCTTCCGGTCCAGCCCACTCCCACCCAGCCACGGACCAGGCTGCGAGCGCGGCGGGGCTCCCGGCCGGCCACGCCCAGTGCCGGGCTATAGGGGCGAGGGGCCCGGGACGTGGCCCCCCCCTTGTATATAGTTGGACCCTGTTTTTTTCGGCCCCCCGTTTGCCCCGTCCCCCCCATGTAAATAGTTCTCCCCTTTATCCTCCCTGGTTTTCTTTTTATTATTTATGGCACACAGTTGTTTCTTTGTATTGTTTTATTTTTGTACATATTGCTTTTGTTGAACGTTTGTACCTAGTTTTCTGTTTGTGGTTCACATATTTATTTACATAAAAAAAAAAAGTTTCGGAAAGAAAAACAAAAGTTTACGTTCAGCCACAAGTGCGTGCTGTCATTTGTCCAGGACAAGCGGGAGGTGGGGGCGGTGGGGTGCTCCATGGTGTGGGCATTGGGGCAGGAGTGTGGGGGAGGAAGGGGCGGGCAGTAGGGGGCCTGGGCAGAGTTCACCCCGCGGCCTGTTCATCGAAGTGGGCCTGCAGGGCCTCCCGGACGCGGGTCCCCTCGGGGTCCACCTGCCGACTGGGGGCAGCAGGTGGCTGGACGTGTGCCCTGGCGGCCTCCGCAGCCCAGCCCTGGAAAAAGGTCTCCCCCTTGCTCTCGACCAAATTGTGCAGGGCGCAGCAGGCACCCACAATCTGGGGGATGTTGTTGGGGCCCGCATCCAGGCGGGTCAGGAGACATGTCCAGCGTCCCTTCAGGCAGCCAAATGAGTGCTCCACCACCTGGCGCGCGTGGTTCAGGCGCTCGTTGAAGCGCTCCTGGCTAGCGGAGAGATGGCCCGTGTAGGGGTGCATGAGCCACGGCCGGAGGGGGTAGGCCGCATCTGCGATGACGCAGAAGGGCATGGTGGTGTCCCCCAGAAGGATCTCCCGCTGGGGGATGTAGGTCCCTGCCTCCAGCCGGCGGTGCAGGCCCGAGTTCCGGAAAACCCGGGCGTCGTGGGTGCTGCCAGGCCAGCCCACGTAAATGTCCTGGAAACGTCCCCGGCTGTCCACCAAGGCCTGGAGGATGACAGAATGGTAGCCCTTTCGATTGAGGTATCGTCCTCCACTGTGATGCGGGGCGCGGATGGGGATGTGAGTCCCATCCAGAGCCCCGAAGCAGTTGGGGAAGCCCAGGGTGGCAAAGGCGGCGATGGTGGCATCTGGGTCCCCCAGTCTCACGAGCCTGTGCAGGAGCATGGTGTTGATGGCACGCACAACCTGCAGAGAAAGCACATGGGACAGCCCCAATGAGGGGTGAGCAGGGTGTGCGTGGCCCTGCCCTGCTCTGGCCCCCCTGCCCTGGCCCCCCTGCCCTGCTCTGGCCCCGCCCTGCCCTGGTCTGGCCCCCCTGCCCTGCCCTGCTCTGGCCCCCCTGCCCTGCCCTGCCCTGGCCTCCCCTCCCCTGCCCTGCCCTGCTCTGGCCCTCCTGCCCTGCCCTGCCCTGCCCTGCCCTGCCCTGCTCTGGCCCCCCCTCCCCTGCCCTGCCCTCCCCCCGTGGGTTCGCTTACCTCCATGAAGACAGCCCCGACGGTGGCCTTGCCGACACCAAACTGCTGGCCCACGGATCGGTAGCTGTCTGGAGTGGCCAGCTTCCAGACAGCGATGCCGACCCGTTTCTGCACTGTGAGGGCATGCCGCATGGCAGTGTCCTGGTGCCTGAGTGCGGGGGTGAGCCACTGGCACAGCTCCAGGAATGTCTGCTGGGTCATCCTGAAGTTCCTGAGCCAGTGGTCGTCGTCCCACTCCCCAAGCACCAGCCGCTCCCACCAGTCGGTGCTGGTGGGGTAGCTCCACAGCCACCGGCGTGTCAGGCGGGGGGTGGGGCGGGGTGCTGCAGGGGTAGGGGTTGAGCCCTGCTGCCCTGGGGGCATCTCCTCCCCTGGGGCAAGGAGGTGCTCAGCTGCCTCCCGCATGGCATGGGTCAGGGCAAGCCCTGCTCCTGCCGGGAGGGCTGGGTGGACCTCTAGCTGCTGCTGCTGCTGCTGCTGCTGGGGGTCCATGACAGCGGCGCCTGGGGTCTGTGTGCCTATGGCTCCTCAGACCATGTGCTGTGCAGGCTGAGTGTGTCTGGGAGGGGCCCTTTAAGGGAGCGGCTAGCTGTTGCCCCGGAAGCGCTAGTCCGCCCTGTGACCCTGTCTGCAGCTGTGCCTGGCATCCCTATTTCGATGTGTGCTACTTGGGTGTGTAGACGTTCCCTCGCTGCGCCTATTTTGATGTTGGGCTGCACAACGTCGAAGTCGAACATCGACGTTGCCGGCCCTGGAGGACGTGTAGACGCTATTCATCGAAATAGGCTACTTCGATGTAGGCTTCATGTGTAGACGTAGCCATAGTGGTATTTCTATTGACGATAGGATGGTGAAGCTTTTTGTCTGTGGAAAGTAGTCTGTATTTTTCTCTCAATTGTAGGATTCAGTCTTAGATGATGGTCAGAGTCTTTCATCTCTCCTACTTTGGATTTCCAGGCCGAGGAAATGAGAAGGATACAACTTCTGTTGTTCCACGTGCTTCTAGAAACCAGTTATCCTCACTCCACCTCTGTGAATTAATGGCTTAGCATCTACTTGAAGTCACACAGAAGTTTTCAGATTTGTGTGTGTATCTTGCAATAATCTATTGATAATTGCAAACAGATGCTTTTTGGAAACAGACTGCAAGAAGGTGCCATATGATAAGGGGCTGGTTTGCAAACCTTTGCTTAGGCCCAAGACATAAAGTGTCTTAATTGCTTACATGTAATTAATGGCTAGTCAACATTCCACCTAGATTTATTCCCATACATCCCCGTGACAAGTTAATTATGACATTTGAAAAGAATATCTTGGGGATTTAGGCAGAATCTGGGGTAAGTGAATGACATTACCCCAGTAATCATTGCCTACAAGGCAGAAAGCTGCTTCAGATATCAATTAGTGTTACTAACTTTCATTAAGCATTTTATTCATATGGAGTATTCCTGAGTGAATTCTGTGCCAAAAATTAATTTTGCACACAATATTTAAATATTCTTCATTTTTCATTTGTCAAAATAACACAATATTATCAAGCTAGTTTCAATTATTTGGTAATTTGTTTCAAAATACTTGCCAGCCAGTATGTCTGTAGCAAACGATGATAAAAAGATCCAGGAAATTAATTTTTGTAAATATGGTCCTAACTAGGCATATTAATACAGAACCTTGAACAATTCATTTAAACTACAATACTGAACTGTACTTCCTGCACCCCTCCAGAGCAAGGCAAAGGGTTGAGGGATAGTGGGGGAGCTGAGGGAGAAGGAAGAAGCCTGGGAGTGAACCTGGAGGGTTGTTGCGTGTGGGTGGGAGAGGTATGAAGCAGGCTTTTTGGAGTGGGGGGGAAAGATTGTTTGGAACTGGGGAAGCCATCGCCGTGCAGACTCTGGCTGGTCTCTTCCATTCAGAGAGGCACATCTGCCTGTGTCCCTGCACTGCCATACTCCCTTTCCTCAGGCATCCCTGCAGCCCTGCTCCTACTCAGCCTCTGGCTTGCTGTTGTCAGCCCGCTAGCTCCTGAGCTCATCCCCAGTCTGCCCCCGCACTAGCCCTTCTGAATTCCAGTCACTGGGTCCCCAGCAGTCCTGTATGCGCTGCACTATCATTCCCATCCTTCCTCACTTGGTTCCACTGCAGGATCATAGCCTCTCTGCCAGCCAGCAACCCTCTCTTCTTGTGCCACATCATCTTCTGGTGGGCAAAAGGCAAGCTGCAGTGCCTCTCCAACAGGAGCTATGTTCTGCAGAGAAAACGTAATCTGGAGGGGACATGCTTGTTGCAAGTGTGCAGTGGTGCAGAATTCCCTTGGAATAATAAAGTTACTCAGGCCTAAATAAATACATGGCTCATGTTCCATGTAGTGAGCTCACACAAAAATGGCCAGGGGAGAAAGCGATCACTCATAACTTTTAGCCTCACGTTTAGGATAATCGCCTAGGTTGTGGAAGACCTCCAAGTTCAAGAATCCCCTGGCAGGAGAAGGGATTTAATCAGGGATTTGTTCTCTCTCAGGTGCATGCTCTAAGCACTAAGCAATAGGATATGGGTTTCCCTCAAGGTCTACTGTTGAGGATGTTCAGTGGTAGATAAATAAGTCATATGGACTTCATCCTGTGTCGCCCACCTTCACGCGGGTGCTCTAACCACCAGGCTACAGAATCATTCCTATGCCTACTGTCAGGGAGAGGACTGAGAGGTAGAGGAATTTCTGTGCAAATCCTTTGTCCCCTTCAGGTGGAGGGAGGACTTGAGCCAGGGGGTCTCTTGCATGCCATATGAGTACCCTCACCACTGGGCTAAAAGTGTGTGTGTGTGTGTGTGTGTGTGTGTGTGAACTTGACGTCAGGAGTGCAATCTGATAGGTGAGTTCTGTGCCCCCCTTTTTACTCAACTCTCTGAGGTATATTAAGAGAAAGAATACTTACCTTCTCCCACTTCCTGCATCTGCTCTTCTATGTGAGCCCTAGTTGTGCATCTGGGAGAAGGAGTGACTTATGCAGGAACTGCAACCCAGTGCAGTGGATGTGGTCAGACACTTCTAGAAGGTTTCAAATGTATGTAGCATAAAAGTACAGCTACCATTGGGACGTCAACAATTTTAAAAAAGGGGTCCTGGCTACCATAAAGCATTCCTGGTCCAAAAATAGATCCACAAGAGGCATCCATGTTCTGTGATAATCACTTGGCCTAAGATGAATCCATGTGCTGTCAGCTAAGTACTCTCCTTAATACTTGTTAGTTACACAGGCCCACTGATGGGGCGGGGGGCAAAGGGGACATCTGCTCCCAGGCCCAGCCTTTCAAGGGGGCCAGGAGCTCTAGCCACGAACATTGATGCTGGCTACAGCTCTGGGTTTCTTTGAATTGCTGTGGGAGCACAGTTCAAGCTGTGCATAGCTTGGAGGGAATGAGGGCGGGTGGGCAGAATGCCCTAGGCCCCACCCCTTCTGCCATTGGCATGCCGTTCCGGGGCATGGAGCTAGGCCCCCCTCCCACCTTGCCCAGGTGCCTGTGGCAGCTGTCAGTGGTGCTGTAGTTACATATCAGGAGCAGCAAGTTGCTTCAGCTAATGGCATCACCAAAAAAGTAAAAGCAATGACAGTGTTCCCACTCTAGGCAGGGACAATGGGAAATGGCAAACACCTGGCCCTGAGTCCCTGATAGGCTTGGTTTTGTTATCTGGCAGACTGTTTACTAAGGTGCATGTTCCAAAATCTGCTTTTGGCTTCTGGTTTATTGTTTAGACCTGGCCAGCAAATTATATGAAGTATTTTGACACATACTTGACAAAGGCAGGGGATAATAAGTTAGTTTTCACTTGTTGGTTTCAGTTTGGACTCCAGCACAGAGCAGACATAACCAAAATTGTTCCTGAATGATAGCGTCAGATCTTTCCAGGAGCCATGTTATAAAAGCCATGGAGATATTGGCTAGTTATTTCCACTGAGAAGGCAAAGACTGAAGGGGTATAGAACAAAACTAAAATCTCCTTAGGGAATGTTCAAGGGCAACCTGGGGACACTCGCGTCATTGTTGCCTGCACAACGCATTCTGTGGATGAATAGAGGGCTTCAGTTTCCAGGGTGTCAACTGGCACATTTCAATTGCTCTGCAAATGGCATTTATTTTCAAATATTTTTATTCTTTTTAACTTTTTCTGTAAAATACCAAATTAATGTGGCAAACAGTGCAAGGGAGAAATATTTTATAAACAGATTTAAGGAAAATAAAAGCAATTCATGTTGCTGCCTAGCAATGGCAGGTCTTAAGAATGCTTCTCTAACACTTTTCTTTGTTGTCGGATATGAAGTGTAGTGTAGTAGGATTTAATTTTAGTGTCACCGTGAAATGCAGTGTGCAGCACATGAAATGTTAATGTAATGCATAAATGTGCAATTCAAAAAACAAGGTTATGTAAACAAACAAGTATTGAACCAGTGAAATATTCCACAGTTTGCAAATGCCATTAGGCACAAAGCAATGGATTATTTTATCCATTCAGACTTTGATTTGTTTTTCTAGTCTCGTATATTTCTTTCTAATCAATAATCAAAGTGGCTAGCCAGCTGATGAAGAAACTGAAACATAGATCTGTGAATGTTCATTAAGCCAATCACAGCATTTTACTAATTAGTACATACTGGGTCAGATTTTCAGCGGATATAAATCAGCATACCTCCACTGAAATCGATCAAGTGGCATATGCTGAAAATTGGGCCTACTGTTAGGAGCATAAATGCTCTCTTAGTAAGAATGTCAGAACTACTGTCCCCTATTATTAACAATGAGTAGATCTGTGTAAAGTATAGTGTGTAACCCAAAGAACTCCATTCAAATCTTGCACAACAGTAATAAACTTTTCAACAAAATTTGTCTTCTGAAACCTAACAACTTACTGGTCAATAGTATTATTGTGAAATGTGTGCAACAATATTGTATGTAAAGTTATTAATTCCCCTTGCATGAAGCTATGAGTACATATTCAAAACCAAACATCCTTGCTAAGGCAAAAATTGATGAACAGGTCTATTCTAAACAAAGGAATAGGTATTAACCACCCCATCTATATTAAACAGGATCATCAGGACAACACAGGGAGAAGAGGGCAGAGAACACAACAATTTTCATTTCAGCAAACACAACTGTATGTGTATGTGGGGGAAATCATGGAGCCTCCTTCACCAGAAGACTCCCTGGCCCCTTCCTTAGTGCTTGAATAAACTTTACCTTGAGGGTAACCTTCAGAAGAATCCAATTCAAAGATTCAAGAGACTGTAAAAGAAAGGGGCAGAGAAACCCATGTTATCTTTTTCACCTAAGAAGACAAAGGCACAACACCTTTGGAACCAAGCAGATGACAAGTCATGATCTTGCTTGAAGACTGTAAGTGTGAAAAATCTTGCAGAAAGCTTTAAACCAAATGTTGCTAGATTAAGTTTTAGACATGAAATTTTTTTCCCACTTCTATTTGTTGGTAACCATTTCTAACTTTACCGTTTATAACTACAGTCACTTAAAACCCTATCTTTTGATAATGAAATTGATTTACTATTAATCTAAATCAATACTGCTGTGTTTGTACTAAAGTGGCTGTTATCTCCAGATCATGGCTACGTCTACACGTGCAGCCAACATCGAAATAGTCTATTTCGATGAATAACGTCTACACGTCCTCCAGGGCCGGCAACGTCGATGTTCAACTTCGATGTTGCTCAGCCCAACATCGAAATAGGCGCAGCGAGGGAACGTCTACACGTCAAAGTAGCACACATCGAAATAGGGATGCCAGGCACAGCTGCAGACAGGGTCACAGGGCGGACTCAACAGCCAGCCGCTCCCTTAAAGGGCCCCTCCCAGACACAGTTGCACTAAACAACACAAGATACACAGAGCTGACAACTGGTTGCAGACCCTGTGCCTGCAGCATAGATCCCCAGCTGCCGCAGAAGCAGCCAGAAGCCCTGGGCTAAGGGCTGCTGCCCACGGTGACCATAGAGCCCCGCAGGGGCTGGAGAGAGAGCATCTCTCAACCCCCCAGCTGATGGCCGCCATGGAGGACCCAGCAATTTCGACATTGCGGGACGCGGATCGTCTACACGGTCCCTACTTCGACGTTGAACGTCGAAGTAGGGCGCTATTCCTATCTCCTCATGAGGTTAGCGACTTCGACGTCTCGCCGCCTAACGTCGAAGTTAACTTCGAAATAGCGCCCGAAGCGTGTAGACGCGACGGGCGCTATTTCGAAGTTGGTGCCGCTACTTCGAAGTAGCGTGCACGTGTAGATGCAGCTCATCTGGCCAACTGTTGTGCTTTGTCTCCTCAAAGGAACTAACCAATCATACTGTTTCTCTGAACTGTCCAGGAGATGGTTGGTGCAGAGTGCACAGTTTCTAAGACACAACATGGATGAGGTAGTCCTTTCTATTGGAGCATCTCCTGTTGGTGGAGTTCCACAGAGGCTCAACCTGCAGAAGAGCTCTGTGAAGTTTGAAATCTTGTCCCTTCTGTCAACAGAAGTTGGTCCAATAAAATATATTACCTCACTCTGTCTTTCTCATATTGTGGGAACAACATGGGTACAACTTCAGTTTCTAGCATTAGAACTTGTCTTTTTTTGAGGGGCGGCTGAATGAGTGACTTTGGTTTTGGGCACTTGGCTGACAGACAAGGAAATTTTCAACATTTTGTGCAAAATTATTTAGTCTAGTTTGACTTGTGGATTTGCTGGGTTGAGAAATGTGCCAGTTCCTTTAACTTTAACACCTTGCTATTATGTGCTGTCAGGGAATGTGTCATATTCTGTACCTAAAGTTCAAAATCAATGGAAACTATTTGGGACACAGTGCCATGGAAGCACATAAAAGGTATGGCATGATCTTAATATTGAATTTTCAGGTTCTGCATAAACTCCTTTGTGAAAGCTATTAGCTAAAGTTTTATATACTGATACTGATCCCATGTTCAGTACAGAGCCTTTATCCTGAAACAAAACCCAGGTCTCTTTAAAAATGTAGCTGCATTACCTCCTCACTTAATTTGAGTTTTATTGCATGATATTGGTACATATCAGGCATCTAACAGCTCAGATATTTTGTAGAAGTGGGTAGCAATATCACTGTCTGCACATCAAGTTCCTAGGGGCTTTGAAATCATGCTAGCATATTCTTTTCTGAGGAAGAAATGGTCTGACCTTGTGAACTATGTGAGTCTAAATGGACAAGTGCTTTCACTTACTAGGGCTTTGCTAAGTTTACAGGGAGCCCAGGTGTCTGTGGTGCATGCAGGAAAGAATGATCCTGATGCAACTGGAGGAAAAATTTACCTCAGCTGCAATAAACCATGCAGCAATTATTAATCTGTTTGCTAAATGAGTTCTCTCAGATGTTATTAGCTCAGTGCTTTCTCAGTCCATGCCATCTGATATAATATTGCTAGTTCTCTATTTTCCCTTTTTATCCTTGAAGAAAGAGTGTTCACAAGGATTGCTTTATTTTAGTGTCCAGAAATATCAGCTATGATTAATACCCTGCCTTAGATAGTATATCATATTTTCCCTTTGGGGCACTGAGTGCTGTGTCCTTTTGTGCACCTTTCTGTCCTGAGAAGCAGGTTCGCCCATACTGTGTTTATAGAAGGACATATTTTCCAATGTCTACTGTCTGCACATATTATCAGATTGGATGGCAGTGGCGAGGGCTTGAGATAAATCCTGCTGGAGAAAGACAGATGTGGGTGACTGTTGAAAGCCAGGTTTGTAGGAACTCTAGTGAGCTGCAGTTCAAAATGATGCAACCTGAAATAAAATATAAATCAAATAAAATCAAGGTCTGAGAACACAAGCTGGAAAGATATAGCAGACTTTTGCTAAAGAAGAACCAAAGAAGCAGCCTTACACTTACTGAATTAAATGCAAACATACCATAGCATGTGCTTTCAGTAGAAAAGTATGAAGCTGTCTCCTTACAGCAAATCAGAATTAACCTTTGGCACAAAAAAAAAAACCCAACAAAAAACAACCCTGAAGCCTTGTAAGAGGAAGGGGACAACTCAGTGCCTAATTCATTAAAGGACCACTTCCTTTGCCATTGTTCTGATTGCATTTAACAGCTCCTTTCCTCCATTGACTAATTGAACATTTATAAACATGAACAGAAGCTGAAAACAATCATTCATGTGTTGAATCTGTCAGGTAGGAGGTTCAGGGGAAGACTTTAAGGAGAGAATGAGATAAGGAGGGTGAGGGGGATTATACAATAAATGAAATTTTCCTTGTCCTATTTGGCTCAAAAAAGCATATTTTCTGTTTCTGAGGACTCCAGATTCAAAAATGGTTGTATACCTGTTTGACTGAAGGGGAGGGAAATAGAGAAGCTAGAAATCTTGGTTGCCTGGAAGACTTTACATTCAATTTACTCTGGTCATTGTTGCACAGAACAAGCGATTGTGTACCTGTATGGAAGCAACCCTAATTACAACAATTGTAGCTAGATCCTTGTGTGGTTCACTTAATTATCTGAGTACCAAGGCTCAGGCCAGAGGACTGGGGAGTAGTTTTGTGTTTTCTCCCTCCCATTTATGAAATAGTGTGTGCTATACATGGAGGTTATGCCTACACTAGCATGTCCCTTCAAAAGGTTTTTTGAAAGAAGGGGGCTCTTTCGAAAGATTCCTGCAGAGCTTCTACACACAAAAAGTGTTCTTTCAAAAGTAAATCAAAAAAGTGTGGCACTCCTTTCAAAAGTGATTTTCCACTCCTCTTTTCAGGAAGTATGCCTTCTTTTGCAATCTACTTTCAAAAGAAAGCGTGTGTAGATGTCCCATAGGGCCCTTCTTTTGAAAGAGGAGTACCCCTGGCTTTGGATTTTTTGATCGCTGGCCTGTTCTTTCGAAAGAGCAGGGGCTATGTGGATGCCCTCTATTGAAAGAGTGGATCAATCTTTCAATAAGCTTTTTTATGTGTGGTCACACTCTTTCAAAAGGAGATATCTTTCAGAAGAACTTCTTTTGAAAGATCTCTGTAGTGTAGACATAACCAGGGTTAATACACTTGTCTCTCTCTGAATGCCACCCTGTCATTCGCTAATCACTCCAGAAATCACTATTGCACGTATGTGCCCTGTGATTCTGCTAAAGTATGTAGTTGTTTGCTCTGATCTAGTCAACTAATTGCCTTTTACTAGGTCTCTGGCTAGTGCAAAGGATATGTGGGGAGTTGCTCGGATACGTGTTCCATTCAGGAGTATTGCCCATAGCTATTATTCAACACAATCTCCCCCCTGCCCCTGTCTCAAAGAGAAGCTGCTCTGGCTGAGGGTATTCCTCTGGTCACAGAAACATATGTGAGGAAATATGGAGAGGAAGTTCCATATTGCAGTTGTCCCCAAGAACTGATGCTCTGCTGCAATATTTGGCCATCTTGCTCTGTGTTCTGGGCATAAGACATGTGAAAATGATCTCCAGGCATGGGATATTTCTATTGGTTGACCATTTTCTACACTTTTTGAACTCTTGCCTTCCCACTCCGCACTGATATTCTTGCTGATATTCTATTTTATTCATTTTCCTTAAGAAAAAAGTTATTTTTAAAGCATTCCTCAAATCTATTACTTTGTAATGCCTTCACTACCAAATGTAGGAAGAAACTTTTTTAAGAGGCTGGGAATGAATAAATATATCATACAAAGAAACATACGTACGCTTATTTGCATGTGAACTCATGGTGAATTCACATATAATTGCATTTTCATGAAAAATTCCTCCCCAGACAAAACACAGTTGTCCAATTGTCCATGGAAAAGCGAAAACAAAAACAAAAACAAACCCAATACCAAAAACCAAAAAAACCCAATCCCCCCAAAAAAACCTATGAGTATTGCTTAGTTGTCTTTTCTACCTTTCTCAGCTTCACACCTTCTTACATAATACTCTCTGGGTGCGTCTACACTAACAAGTTCTTCCTCATTCTCCTTCTCCTTCTTCTCCTTCTCCTTCTCTTCCTTCATATCCTTCCTAAAACACAATTCTTTCATGAAGCCTTCCAATCATATGTTAATCTTCTCACCCACAATGCCTGCATGGCTTCCTGGGGAGGAACTTTGTCTTATGTTGGAGTTAAACTGTAAGCTACTGGGTTCCTCACTTTTCTGCCTGTTTTATGTACTTCTGACGAATGGAATTGCCACCCATTCTGGATAGGAACTGTTTTTGGTACTGAAAGTTGCCAATCATTTGTATTGAAGAGGGCCCACATGTGGCTTAGTGTACACTGTACAAATGCTGTAAAATTAGCTTTTCAAAAAACCCTGGGATATATTCTGTCCTCAGACACATACTTGCAGCTCCTGTTGAAATTGATGAGGGCCATATTCAAGATTTTGGTCTGCTTTCAAGCAAGACAAAAATGAGATTGTGAAAAACAGGAGGTTGTCCTACCCTTCCACACCATACTCCCTCCACCCCCACTAACCTGAGGCTTGACTAAGGTATCCAGACACCTAATAAATATGCATATACATTTCTGTATCAGAAGATACTTAACATGCATAATGTCCCTGTGATGACACTAGCCAGAATGAAAAATATTTAACTTTACAGATGCATTGTACAGTGTACAGTACAAGTACATGGGAAGTCCCAATGTGGCTGTAAATTTACAGAGCATAGTCAGCCCACTGGCTCACCTTTCATCTTCAGCAATAAAGAGGAAAGAGCAGTGGAGAGGATTGTGTGAGTTAAATAAAATGAGAAGCTGAGAAAATCTTACAAAACTAAATTTTGTTTGGGAGAATGAACACAGTCTGGGTCAGCTCCTATCTGGCTTGCCCAGCTTCACTGAAATATACAAATCTATAAAAAAGCCACAAAAGTTTGACCTGGTGATTGCAAATGGATATTTAGCAAATCGTCCAAAGATGTCTTTATTTCAGAATGTAAACATTGTTATGTAACTTAGTTACCTATAGAAAAAAATGAAAATTGAATATCCCATTTTTATTTTGTTTTAAATGCCAAGGACATAAAGAACATATTATAGCTTGTTCCCAAACCTTCCTATTGAAAAGGAAAGTCACCTTTTCACCATAAATTGCTTAACTTCACATTTTCAGTAACATCTACTTAAATTTCAAATAACCAAACCTATTTTTTTAAAATGCCTGAAATAAATAAAACCCAACCCAACCCAAACAAAAACAAACAAACCCCAATTTGCTCCTTAGCTGAGAGATTGTTTGCCCATTTGCAGCCTGGAGTGAATTTTTACAGTTGAGATACAAACTGCTGAAAGTTGAGCTTTTTGATAGAAATGCTGACAGCCCTTTAACTGTAGCGGTGCTTTTGAATGCTGCTAAAACAAAAACAAAAAAAAGAATAATAACAAATAGCTCTTTAATTCTTGTAAATACGTATGTGTCTCTGTCCTTCTGATTAAGGAGTGGAAGAGCTGTAGTGTTAGGATTAAGGTATAAAACTCAATACGACCCAAAATTGAGGTTCAATTTCTCAAGAAGCCATTGGGAAGAGAACTCTTAATTGCTCAATTACCTCTGTCCATTCAGTAATGAAGTGGTGACTGTGGCTACATCTACACGTGCAGCCAACATCGAAATAGGCTATTTCGATGAATAACGTCTACACGTCCTCCAGGGCCGGCAACGTCGATGTTCAACTTCGACGTTGCTCAGCCCATCGAAATAGGCGCAGCGAGGGAACGTCTACACGTCAAAGTAGCACACATCGAAATAGGGATGCCAGGCACAGCTGCAGACAGGGTCACAGGGCGGACTCAACAGCAAGCCGCTCCCTTAAAGGGCCCCTCCCAGACACAGTTGCACTAAACAACACAAGATACACAGAGCTGACAACTGGTTGCAGACCCTGTGCCTGCAGCATAGATCCCCAGCTGCCGCAGAAGCAGCCAGAAGCCCTGGGCTAAGGGCTGCTGCCCACGGTGACCATAGAGCCCCGCAGGGGCTGGAGAGAGAGCATCTCTCAACCCCCCAGCTGATGGCCGCCATGGAGGACCCAGCAATTTCGACGTTGCGGGACGCGGATCGTCTACACGGTCCCTACTTCGACGTTGAACGTCGAAGTAGGGCGCTATTCCTATCTCCTCATGAGGTTAGCGACTTCGACGTCTCGCCGCCTAACGTCGAAGTTAACTTCGAAATAGCGCCTGACGCGTGTAGACGCGACGGGCGCTATTTCGAAGTTGGTGCTGCTACTTCGAAGTAGCGTGCACATGTAGACGCAGCTTGTGTGACACAAAACAGGAATAAAACTGCTGCTGTTCCTGAATCCCTGGGCTTCCATATCCTTTTAACTTGGTATAACCCACCCCCCCTGAAGCCCATAGGAATTAATGGAAAGATGCTCACTGTTTTCACTGGGCTTTGGATCAGAATTGTCAACCTGGGATACAGAAGGTGCAGCATGCTTCCCCCATATGTGGGGCCTGTCCAACTGCCAATGTCAAAGGTGGTCCTGTTCTCTCCTCCCCCCTGCGCAACACCTTTGGGGCGAATGTCACCCTAGGGCAGTGCTGGGCAACCTAGGCTAGGCATGGCCCTCCTTCATTTCAGTGGGCCACAAGATTGTTCTAACCAGTCTCCCGAGACAGGGTAGTTTTATTAACTGCAAACCTAGAATCTGGGCGTTGAACCATAGCAACACTTGGACTGCAGCAGAAGGCATGCACAGCTCTCACAGTCAATGTTGTGTGGAATGAGGATGCCCGTCACTTCATGAGCCTTGCTTTACCTGCACGTCACTTTAGTAAGACTGGGAGGAAAAAAAGCTATGTGGCCAGAAACCAGAAGACTCTGGCAACCCTGTGCATGGGCAACAGTAAACAAATGTCTCAAGTACCATGCATAGAACTCCAATGGGCTGCGGGAAGTAAGGGCAGAGGAAGGGAAGAATGGGGAAGGGCTGGGGCACAGGAGAGCTGAGGAACAGCATGTAGTTGTGCCTCCTTCGAGTCCCCATCACCAGTTGTCGCATAGTCATCCCTATGCTCATAAGAAATCAAGGACTGAAATCATTTCCCCCTCCCTCCCTGCATGCTGATTCACTGGGTGACAGTGCAAGGCAGAGGTCTAATGACACAATGGCCTACGTTCTGCTTTTTGTCATTAAAAGCACATTTTTTCCAGGTAGGAATCATATTCTGACTGATTCTGCAAATCCCAACTAGTGCAAGTGTTTATCTTGACAGACTTGTTTCCTTTCATTTGGAAGATTATGAATTCCTTGCTGTGATGTATAAAATAAACCTACTTGTACCAACTTCTCTAAACTTCATTCTTACCACTTTGCTTTATGTCTTACGTTGCTATAATATATGCAAAACGCTTAGCTCCTCAAAACAGCTTTACAGGTCATTTTCCTTCCATAATAGCCAAATCAGCAGCAAAAGCACTTCATGGTTTAAATGCAGTGACAGAAGAAGTCTGACTGTAAAAATATGTACTGTATAGTAACTTCCACAAGCACAAAGGCTTAGGATTTTCACATGAGCAGAGATTATAGCTTTTGAAATCCCATTTTTTTTAAAAACAGCTATTCAGTGTAAATATGGACAAGAGACATTTATTGGCTCAGCACTATTAAGTGCCCTTGACCTAATGACATTATTGATTTTTCACCATTGTCTTTATTTGTATTGGTCTATGAAGACAAAGCCATACTTGCTGCCTCTCCCAGTTGTTAATTATGATTTATATGAGAAGCACCAAGAAAGCCACTGAAAAAAGAACAGCATCCTATTAAATGTGCATGTACATAAGTGTAGCAGAGTAAAGGAGCACTCTGCAAAAGGTGAATACATGCCTATGCATCCATATAGTGTGTAAAAGAGGCTTTAAATGCACAGCACTGGTGCTTTATCTCTCTGTGTTTAAATATCTAGGGACTGAATCTCATTTAGACTAAGGCCCCTTTACATCATTTTGGTAGTATGACAGGAACTGAAAGTTAATGTATACTTTATATGTAGTGGTGTATGAGAGCTTTAATCTTAATCTAACCTTCACAAATCTAGCCCTAAGTGCTTAAGTCAATTGTGTAAGTGGGACATACACTTCTAAGACTCTTAGGAGCATTTGAAAATTTTAACTAGATGTTTGAAAACATTTTTATTTTGTAAGTGCTGCTTTTCCTCAGATTCTTTTATCACATGCATTCACCTGACTAAAGGTACATCCAAACATGTTGGAACATTCAGTATTAGCTGTATTTCACGAATTAATATTAGTGGTGAGGTTTCTATTTTGCAATACTAATCTATATAGCATAAAGCCAGCATGCCTGTGTTCATGCTGTGTCCTCTATAAGTGATCACTTTTAGTTTAGCTTTCTCCCCAGGTTCTTTCATTAGCATGCTGTTTAATACTGTGGCCATTACATCACTCTGCTTCTCTGTCAGCTTTATCTATTATGGTTAAATTTGCAATATTCAAATCTGCTCTAGATCTTTGTGCAGAAATGTCTTTTCTGATTTTCAACATCTCAGTAAAATGGGGCCCCTGGAGCTCCCTGGAGGCTTGAATTTATTATATATACTTATATTTTCATGTCAACTTAGCTTGTGTGGAATGGCATGATTATCAGGAGAATTGATTTTGATTAACTATCTGTATTTATGTCTGTACACAGGTTTTTTATTCGGCTCTTAAGATAGCCTATGGAATTTCCATACCAGGCCATTTTGTCAGTAGAAATTCTTTCTCCCAATACTTCTTTGTGCATTCTACTAAAGGATTCAAATAAGTGATTTGATCCAGGTGCAACTCTGATAGAACAATCTGAAGTTCACTAATCTCATGTCACAGAGGTGAGGGAACATGGGAAATGAGGTTGTTTGCAAGTATCTGTATTGCAGCTTGATTCCTGAATTGGAAAACTGACCTAATGTTTTTTCTGGTCAACAAGTGCCATTTTATTTCTGTACACTGTCACATATCAGTATCCCTGATCCTTACTGATATTTATTAAAAAAAGAAATCAATTTTTTTAACAGTGGCTGTTCCTGAGGCTAGCAGGCAGGTGCTGCTACTTTCCTGCTGGTTTGCAATCAGGTATGTGCAGTGATGTTAAATTTTCATCTCTCAACATACAAGGCCTTATTCTGATCTCAGTTACAGTCAAGGTCCTACATACCCGCCCATCTCAACTGATCTGCCAGTGTTGCTTTGTTTGTTACCTTCCTGTGGCCTGCAGCATTTATGCCACAATTATCTGTCTCTCCAACAACTGTAACCTTGCTGTCTTTCATGCTGCACATTGCTCATGGAATAACTAGCTGGGCCACAAAGCAATTAGCAACATATTTAAATCTGGACCCTCTTCTTCCGGGTTGTTGAGGAAGTACGATAAGTTGGGAACATGTCTATATATTTATGAATTTATTCTGTGTGAGATTACAAACCTTGTGTGTCCATGTCATAGATACTCTATTTGGAATATGCAGCCTTTTGCCTTTTCTGTGATCTCTTTGTCTCTATGTTGGGTTGGGATTTCAAAGGTTGGTGGTAAAAGACTATTAAAGAAAGGGAGTTGACTGCTAAATACCATCATTTGAAATCTGCTTATTCTAGACGAATGATTCTGGCCCCTGCCGCGTAAAAGTCAGTTAGCAGGATGAGGTTGCGTTGGAAATGGAGTCACATTCATGAGGGACCCATTCTTTCCAGTCCAAGAAGGCGAGGTCTCCCAGAACGCGACAGCCCTCTACAGCAGGAATCCCTGTTTGTTTTCCTGAGCCCAGATGGCCCCAAGAACTCTGGGGCTGTAGCAACACTAACCCTTCCTTTTGGAGGGGGCATGTAAATTACTGCTATCCAAAAATGGAAATGAGGCAGTGGCATGAATATTCAGCACCTCAGTTGCATAATGATGGCTACCTGGCCCATTGAAAGTGCTGATTTTGAAATAAAAATAGCTGTGTATCTGGGGTTCATTCAAAAGTGTGCCCTGATTTTGAAAACACCCTTCTTCCCTTCTTTTGAAATAGGCACTATTCCTCATGGAATAAGAGCTACCTATTTTGAAGTAAGCCAACCGCTATTTTGAAATTATTTTCGAACAGTGGTTGAGTTGTGTAGACACTAGCAAAGTTATTTCAAAATAACGGGTATTATTTTGAAATAACTTTGCTGTGTAGACATATAGTAAGGGATCTGGACCACAGCTCAAATCTCATTCTGGAGTGTTGGAGAAGTAAGGCATGGTTGTTGTAGTTGTTCGTTGTAGTTGTTTTATAAGATATGTCCTCACCAGTGCTTTACACGCATGCGTGTCTGTTATCATCCTGGTTTCTTTACATTTAAGTTATATTCCTTTCATCGTTCATCCATTTACCTGAATCTTTCTAAAGTTCAAACTTCTTGTGGAGTTCTCCCCTAAACACCTAGCCCATTTTAGGCACTACCACATAGAAGTGAATGCAGTCAAGAATTACTCAAAACTGAGATCAGAATGCAGACTATGGATTTTATGCCATAGAATGGTTTATCACATGTTAACGAACTGTGTATAGTGCCATCACTTTAAGAAGTGGGTGACAGAACCTAAAATGGGAGCTGTGATGAGCAGATCTTATTGAATGCTGCAAAACCCTGCAAATATTCTTTCTAGTCCCCGATATCCTTAAAATCAACTGACAGCATATTAGCTGCCTAAATCCACAGGGCTTTGCTTTTCTTCTCAATTTTGTAACACTTATAGATTCACATACTTTGTTATTCTGATCTTGGTCTTTATGTTATGTAGCTTAAATATTATGCTCTACTTTGGGTTGTTATATCCTGCAAACTTCATAAAATCCTCTTGTCTTCCTCAGGGAATGTGTTCCAGTTCCTGATATTCAGAAATCCACTTCTGAGCACAGTTTACATTTCTTCCATTTTTTGTGGAGCAAGATGCTACTGATGTACTAGTATGAGGACTGTGTGTGAATATGAGGCATCTGGGACTATGTCTACTTGACAGTGATCTGTCAGCAGAAGTTATAGTTGGAAGAGGTCTTCTGGCAAAACATCTGTCGACAGATCACGTCCACACACAAAAGTGTGTTGAAAAAGCAATCTTGCTCTGTCAACAGAAAGCGACCAGAATGCCTGGCTGCTCTCTTGACAGAATGGCCAACTGGAAGCTCAGCAGACAGGGCTGTCCGGTGAACCAGACCCTGTCTGTCAACAGACGGCCCCCCAAAGCATCTACACAGCATTTTTGTCAACATAAAGTGTGGACAAAGGCGTTATTCCTCATCTTGGAGAGGCAGAACGCTGATAGAGGAAGTATGAAGTTTTGTTGACAGACTGGTGACAAAATGCATTTTCTGTCTAGACGTTCTGTGAGTTTTGTTGACAAAACTCTCCAGTGTAGATGTAGCCCCTATGTATAAATGGTGCCGATGTGGTGAAATATGCATCCCAACTGGACAGACTCCTGGCTGTGATGATTTAGAAAGGGTTGAACCTGCTTTCAACAGAGTGCTGGACTTGGCCTCTTAGGATTCTATGATTTTATGTGCAATATGGCAGTATGCAAGCAAAAATGTGCACAGATCTTTACTCTTCATTGAAAAAACTCACCCACAATGTCTACTGCCTTCATAGGAAATGCATTTATTGCTTGCAAATCGCTGGAAATGTTAACAATGACACCGGTAACTAAACATGTTTCAGGCTCCTCTTGTTGAATGCCATCTAGTACTCATATAGAGCAAATTTCTTTCCTCTTCCGTTGAATAGCATGTTATTCATTGTTAGTGTATTGTAATCTGGTCCAGAGTGAAGAGAGACTGAAGGCATCACACCAGCTGAGTTTGATCATAAATTTATCAGGGCTTTTGTCACTTAGTTTTTTTCTCCTCTAGCATCTGCTTCTTAATATTAACAATTGCTCTGAGAACTCTACCTTGCTACATAAAGATTCAGTGGCTGTCTTTACTGGCTGTCTTTATACTGAGTTATCTACAATAGCAATGCAAACCACTAGTTTTGATGTGCTGCATCCAGGGATGCTGAAACAGTTTGGATAGTGGGGGTGCTGAGAACCACTGAACCAAACTAAACCCTGTGTATGATGAAAATCAATCCAAGCCAAGAGGTACAGCAGTCATAATTCCAGCATCTGCACAAAATAGAGCTTACAGAAGTGACGCTGGTAAAAAGTTCTCTATCCTTGATAATGCCTTCTTCATATCAGCATTTGCAGTTATCAGAAAACACCATGAGGGGTCCCCAACCAGCAATTTTCTTTTTATTTTTTTGTCTTTCTCCTTGCAAGTTACCTCCTAACTTGCTGTGGAGTTGTTAGGATTAGGTTGATCCTTTTGTATTCTGAGTTCTATATATCTTTACTGGATAAGATATGTCTCATTTTCCAACCAATCATAATTTGAAATGTGTGGTTTTTTTAAAATCAGAAAACCTTAAAAAGCCAGACATGAAAATGAACATCTTCTTTACCTGCCTAACAAACGTGTGAAATTTCATCAAAATCCATTCTCACAGTTTCACGATGCAAAGGATTAATATTTAATGCTGGAAGACTGCAGTTCTCACTAATAAGAAATGCTACAAAAGGCTATTGTACAGAAGAGGATTTCATCAAACATTCCAAGAACATCTAAAAGGTTTATGGAATAAAGTTTGCTCTGAGATGTTTGTGTTCAGATAATTTCCTTGATATGAGAGGAGATTTTAATCACATCACAGTGGCACAGCACCCCAGTTGCTATTTTTGATTTTCTATCAACATCTTTGACCTTGATCCCCCAAGGTTTAGGAGTTCTAATGGTTTGTTGACCTGCCTTACCATGCCTCCTCTTGTTTAAACACAAATTCATATTGCAATCATCAGTAATATCATATTGACTGAAATAACAAAAGGTCAAAAAGAAATGACTGAAGCAGGAGTTGTGTGGGTTAATTTTAAATATTTTGAAATTATCTAGGCTGTTTACAACTGAAGCGTTCTGTTAATATTCTACAGACTATGTTTAAAATTCACTCTTTCTGTAAATATTCCTGCCAGTAAATTTGTTGAAATAACTGCAAAAACCAAAGATTTACAAACTCAGCAGAAAAAAAATCTTTTAAAAATCCTGGATAAATGTTTGGCATTAGCTGTGACATTAGAAAATGTTTGGCATTAGCTTTTTTATTAGAATGTTTTCCTCAACCTTACTTTATTCCCTAGCAATATAATCAGTAGACACAGAATCCTTGTGTAACTCCCATTGTTTTCAGTGAGAGCAGATTTGGACACAGTAGAGCTGCGTCTACACGTGCACGCTACTTCGAAGTAGCGGCGCTAACTTCGAAATAGCGCCCGTCACGTCTACACGCGTCGGGCGCTATTTCGAAGTTGAAATCGACGTTAGGCGGCGAGACGTCGAAGTCGCTAACCCCATGAGGGGATGGGAATAGCGCCCTACTTCGACGTTCAACATCGAAGTAGGGACGTGTAGACGATCCGCGTCCCGCAACGTCGAAATTGCTGGGTCCTCCATGGCGGCCAGTAGCCAGTGGCTACGTCTACATGTGAAGCCAACATCGAAATAGCTTATTTCGATGTTGCGACATCGAAATAGGCTATTTCGATGAATAACATCTACACGTCCTCCAGGGCTGGCAACGTCGATGTTCAACTTCGACGTTGCGCGGCACCACATCGAAATAGGCGCTGCGAGGGTACGTCTACACGCCAAAGTAGCACACATCGAAATAAGGGTGCCAGGCACAGCTGCAGACAGGATCACAGGGCGGACTCAACAGCAAGCCGCTCCCTTAAAGGGCCCCTCCCAGACACAGTTGCACTAAACAACACAAGAGCCACAGAGCCGACAACTGGTTGCAGACCCTGTGCATGCAGCATGGATCCCCAGCTACTGCAGCAGCAGCCAGAAGCCCTGGGCTAAGGGCTGCTGCCCACGGTGACAATAGAGCCCTGCAGGGGCTGGAGAGAGAGCATCTCTCAACCCCCCAGCTGATGGCCGCCATGGAGGACCCGGCAATTTCGACGTTGCGGGACGCGGATCATCTACACGGTCCCTACTTCGACGTTGAACGTCGAAGTAGGGCGCTATTCCGATCCCCTCATGAGGTTAGCGAGTTCGACGTCTCACCGCCTAACGTCGAAGTTAACTTCGAAATAGTGCCCGACACGTGTAGCCGCGACGGGCGCTATTTTGAAGTTAGTGCCGCTACTTCGAAGTAGCGTGCACGTGTAGACACAGCTAGTGTGAGTTGAAGCTATATCTATCTCTACATGCACATACCTCCCCCTGCCCCCATGGACTAAATCTAATACTACCCAAAAGGGATTGTAAAAAACCAAGATTTGAACAATATATTAAACACATTATGGTAGGAGGAAAACCACTTTGAAGTTACAGGTAAAATACAATGCAGTAACTCAAGTAAAAATCATTATCAGTCTTTGCTCATAGAGATATCAACAGCTTCAGACTTCAGGCACCATGATGAAGTCCTCTGAAAGTGTTTGTCATACATTTGTAAAGAATCTCTGAAGCTCCCCTTTTAAATCTTTCAGGGTGTCCCAGGAACTTAGACTAACTCAGAATCTCCTATGCCTCGTAACACGAGGCAATTCTTTTTCCCCCGCTGCTGTCTATACAGAGCAAGATGTATGACTTAATCGTAATATATTTCTATGATGGCATTTATTTGTTCTGGCTTATACTTTTGCGTGAACCTTTACTATGGTGTTTTTAAATTGTCTTCATGCACTTTGTAGGTATTTCACCTCAATGACTATTCCTTTTAGTTTCCATTTCACTAGCTTCCTCATTTGTTATAGCTCCTTGGAGGTGAGGGAGGGAATGAGGGATAAGTTCCCTGTGACTAGAGGGAGGAATAGGCTGGGTAGTGAGAGGAGCTACTGAGACTTAGTAGGGGCAGTGGAGGGACAGAACTGTGGGGAGCTGGCTCCAGGCTTGGAAGGAGAGTCCCAGGAGTTTCTTTTCTAGGCCTGCATCAGCTGTCCTGGATCCTGATTTCTCTCTCACACCTGATCTTAGGTGTATGAGAACCTGATATATCCCCTCCAGGTTCTGCTTACTGTTTCCTGGTCTGCTTCCAGGCTCCATAACAGTCATTCCCATCCCTCTGGGTCTCACTCTCACCCCTATTCATCTACCCAATGGGCAGAGCTCCCCTAATATTTCCATGGCAGGAGTACTAGCTCCCTCCCCTATTTCACCATCCCCAGTTCTGATGCTCCTGAACCTAGGAACAGTTAGCTTCACAGGTAAATGATGTATAGAATATGCATCCATTTATTCATGCAGACCACAGGCAGCACACAGCTATCTCACCAGAGGAGGTGTTCATTTATCATGGTGATGAGCACAGCAGAAATATCTGAATAAAGCAGATTGGGTTGTATATGCATCCATTACAATGATTATTATTTGTGTGTAATAGTTACACACTAGAGTTACCCACAAGCCTTAAGATGAGGACATCTCCATGCCACCATCCTTTCCATTTATCTTCACAAATATCCTTGAAAATATCAAAGACAAAATGGCTGACTTTTTGAATGACGTTTGATGGTGAAAAGTTGCCATTTATTGAAAAGGAAAAAATTAAAAAAAAAGCTGTTGACATTGTTAGAATTCTGTTTTTCAGGAAAAAAATGTGCCTTCGATATTTATGTACATTAAAAATGCTTTGTTGAAGTTTATCAACAGTTTTCGGAGCCTGAGTCAATGCCCATCAAAATCAACAGGATTCTTTCCATTTATTTAAAGATGTGGCAGACTGGACCCCCCCCCAAATTATTCCTTGCTAATTATCTACTCCATCCTTTCTGGGATAAACCTCCCCTGGACTTCATGTACATAATTTAAAAATTAAAAGCCCTGAGGATTAAAGTGTCTGCTCTAAATAGTCTTACCCAAGATAAATCAAATACATCTCCCTTGCCATTTCAGGAAAAGACTGAAGAAACAGGTGGAGCTTGTATCGCGTTCCAAAGCTCGACAGCTTGAAAGTGAGCTCCATAAACATGGCCATGCTGAGTCAGGCCGATGGTTCATTTACCCCAGGGTCCAGTCTTATGCCAGTGGCCAAAGCTAAGTGCTTCAGAGGGAATGAACAGAACAGAACAATCATCAAGTGATCCATCTCTTCTTGTTTTCTCTTGGCTTCTGGCAAACTGGTGAAGGCCACTGAAAGCATGGGGTTGTATCCCTGTCATGCTAACTTATTGCTATTGAACTCGGGGCTCTCTCCTTATAGTACTGTGGGCAGGTTATGGGAAGTCATCAGGAACACAAAGGTGCATGCAATTGACTTGTGGACACCAAGAACTTTATATGGAATCCAGATAAGCCGCAGGCTGAGTAAAAATGATGTCCATTTCATAATGCAATCTAACAATATATTTTGCTTCAGGTCCACTCTAATCCATTTACTAGACCAGCAGATCTCAGTCAGTGAAGAATATGCAAAAGTGAGTCTCAAAGGGTCGTGTGTTGAGTCATGCAACAATAATCAAGAAAAAAGTTTCTTAGAGCAGTGGAAGACTCAGGACCAGATGAAAGGTGCAGCTGAGACTGCTTCCCCACATGCTCTGCCCTCTTCCACCCCCGCCCCAAAATGAAAAAGGCTCCTCTGCCTACTTTTTCTCAAACCTTCTAAAAGCTCCATTTGCCTTTGGTTCTGGTAATGGGTGAAAAAAGACTAGCATCCCTGTTTATGTCCGATGTCATTACAGTACCTAGCTCTGTTAGGTCTTTATGGAGCTCTTCAGTTAGAGCTGCTCACAAATAGGTGCATTTTGGCACCCCAGAAACAATTGTTAAAATCCCACCCTCTCTTTTTCAACATTCAAAATTCCTTGACTAGCTCTTGTCTTTATTTTTCTCTATGAAAACAGAACAGCATCTGTTTGTTACAGGTTGAACCTCTCTCATCTGGTGCCCTCAGGACCTGGCCAGTGCCAAATGAGAGAATTTGCTGAACCATGGTAGGTCGGTGTTCTCTGGCAGTATTACCAACACTTCCATGGCTTAGTGGGCTCTTAGGAGACATTTAGGGGTAAATTACAGCCAAATCACAACACAGAATGCTGAGAGCCAGGACTGGTGATTGTAACAAACTTTATGGGACCACAGAAAACTTGGCCACACCCATGATAAATTGTCATCTGGCTAACTCAAATTATGTCAGATTACGGATGTTGCTGGATCAGAGAGTTCTGGATTAGAGAGTTTCAGCCTGTACACAAGGGAGTACAGAGGCAGCTCCTCTCCTGATTTTGGTGTTGCTAGTATAAACAGTCTCCCTCATTCTCTGAGGCATAGAGCATACAGATGGTACGTGTCTGCTTTCCAGTGGAAGTAGGCAGATATCGCATTAGCTGTGTTCAAGTAGTGCACCAAAAATAGTAGTGCAGCCGAGGAGCACCAGAAACAGATGGGCTGAGCTTGGTCTAGCTTGAGCAGAGTTCGCTCAGATGGTTAGCCTGAGTTGTCTAAATGCACTAGGAAGCACACCCTAGCTGTAGTGTGGACATACGCCAAATTACTCCTTCAGTTAGGGATCCTTCCCTTCTGGGAGAAGTCACATCCTTTAAGGGGCTGTCTGTGGGTAGGCTGCCTACCCAGTCAGTGTAGCAAGTCTGCTACAAAGTTAACGCCATTCTGGGGTACCTCACTGCTAATCTTTTCTTAGTTATATACTTTTGCTTAATTGGGCTTTACTCCATGACAAGATATTCTATCCCTAGTTAAGAAACCTGTTGTGGGGGACTTTATCAACGTTTTTGTGAGACAGCTTTTAATAGATAGCTATTTAAAAGCCTTTCTACTTTTTACTGTTGGTTAAAGGACACACACATGAAAGAGATAGGTAACATTTCTGTGTCTACACGTGCCCCAAACTTCGAAAGGGCCATGCAAATGGCCATTTCGAAGTTTACTAATGAAGCGCTGAAATGCATATTCAGCGCTTCATTAGCATGCGGGCGGCAGCGGCGCTTCGAAATTGACGAGCCTTGCCGCCGCGCGGCGCGTCCAGACGGGGCTCCTTTTCGAAAGCACGCCACCTTCTTCGAAGTCCCCTTATTCCCATGAGCTCACGGGAATAAGGGGACTTCGAAGTAGGTGGCGTGCTTTCGAAAAGGAGCCCCGTCTGGACGTGCCGCGCGGCGGCAAGGCTCGTCAATTTCGAAGCGCCGCTGCCGCCCGCATGCTAATGAAGCGCTGAATATGCATTTCAGCGCTTTATTAGTAAACTTCGAAATGGCCATTTGCATGGCTATTTCGAAGTTTGGGGCACGTGTAGACGTAGCTACATGTCACATAAACATGAGTATTGAATAAGGGTTGAGGATCAAACCTTTTCCCAATATCTGAAACATCATTTTTAGTGATCCCTAAAAACAGCAAGGTGTATTGCAAGGTAGCACTATTACAAAAGTTAGATTAATTTTTAATGGAGATAGGTTTCGAAATGAGGATTTCGCTTCTTTATAATTGAGGTGCCCAACAATTCAAGAAGAGTGCTGGTTTCTTTGCAAGTTAATGTCTCTGTTATGTCTGAAGGATGTGCATATCTGGACAGCCTACCAGTTGTTGCAGGTGTCCAACAAATATCTATAGTTCTGCCATCCCATATATAGCTCCTGTAGCCCTTAATAAGAACTTAAAACTCCAGCATTTTCTTGAATCTGACGACATTTCTTCCCTTTAGGACTCTCTGGAGCCATTAAATGTGCTCTATAAGAGATGTTTCTATGGTTGAAGTTGGGAATGGATAACTGAAAATACAAGGAATAGTGTCCAACAGGAAAGGATTACATAAAAACAAAAGGCTGATAGCCTTTCATTTGAAAACAAAAATGGTAGTACTAACTGTAATATAATATATGGAAAATTTGTCACTACAGTTACAATGCAAAAAAATGAAATCCACTTCGGTGAGAAAATGTTATATCCCAAAGCCTGAACTAGCATCAGAGATGGAGAGGAGTCACTTGGCTTAGTCAGTGCTTGGGAATAATTAACTAAGGAATGCTCTTGACCTATAGCATCGCAAGCTGAATTTCTTTACCCCACCTAAATAGATTCTATTTACTCTCTTGTTCCTGTTAAGACTGGATAACAAAACCAACAAGGGGTAATGAAAACTGAAGGAACCGACGATAAGAAACAGACTTTCTCACCTGTAAAGGTTTAAGATTTTCTGTTTCTTTGAGATAAATACTTTCCTAACTGGCATTATTTTAGAATCAACTATGTAAATAAATATCAAGCTTCCAGTAGATGCATGCTGCTGATCTTCATTTCTCAATAAATAACTTACAACCAGCACTCTAGAATTATCATGAGTAGAGCATTCTAGTCATGAAGGAAATAGAGTACTTATACTACATAATGTACATTTCATGAAGAACAATTGTGTGTCAATTTATTCTTGTTTAAGTAGATTTAGCACCTCTGAAGTTTGCAGACTAGCTGCACTACAGATTGATGTTATCTTCTACTTTTTAGTCAGAGAACAGACATAGGATAGGCAGCACAGGCTCTGTCTACAGAGGCACTCCAACCTTTTATTTAAATGAAGCAGCCCTACTGGGCAGGAGCATAAAACCAGTAATACAATATCTATGATGTTTCTGCTCAGAGTGACAGATTTTATGGTGGGCTTTTTCATATGGACAGATGTCAATCAGACCTACCAAAACATTTTATAGACCACCAAATATCTTTCAAATGCTAACAACATTCAGTCATTCAGAGTGACCAGCTGCTAACGACTCTGGTTGTTAATTTCATGTCTATATAATTTTATACTATTTCCTCTTACTCAAGTACTCTAATAAGTCCTCATCTCCTTACAGTTCAGTGTTTTTGACCTTTCATTTCCAGTGATGTAGAAGTGATTATGTTTTGGCTATATTTGAGCTGTCAATCCAGACTTCTAGCATCTGAAATTTAAAACAAAAATGTGTTTTTTCCCTCGCACAGTAGGATCACTTTATTTTTCCCATCACTAAAATTTTCAGTAGATATAGAGAGCCCTGTGCACACAATTGTGATACTGGGGAAGCTTACTTTATGTTCTATGAAGAAGTGGGAAAAAATCCTAAACAAACAAACAAACAAACAAACAAAAACAAACAAACAAACATCAATTTCTTCTGTTGTATTTACTGATAACTATATGTTTTAAATTCTCTTCTTAGATTCCCAGGACAGAAATGCTGCTTGCAGGTGAGGGCCTACGGAATTTCCAGCAGAAATTTAAGAAGATTAACTTCTAGAATACCTAAGACAGGGATAAAAGTGGGGCCTTTTAAACACACCAAGTACCCACAATAGCTTTATTACCATGCTGGTACTTCACGCTGTAGATTACACAAAGGCCTGGAGACTAATTTTGGCAACAGCTGCAATTTACTAGCTATAGTAGCCCTCAGATGAATAGTTTCTTGTAAAATCAGTGGCAGCTTTATCCTACTGGAGCACAAATAAATCAGCTCTTATTATTCCACATTCATTTAATCCTGGGACATTAGTCAGTGAGACCTTTCTGCAGCCTAATAAACAGCAGCAGCAGCAGTTTTTCTTTATGAGAGCAGTTGTTCATCCTAAATTAGAGCTAGCATTAGGAAAAGGCAGAAACTTTCACAGCATGATTTAAAGATATATAATATGAGACTATAATAGTGTATGAAAACTGCACCCATGTGTATAAATATAGTGGGGTCATAATTTTCCTATATATGGGTTACTTTAGAACATGTGGCTTATTTTATCTGTTTTGAAAGAGTAGCCTTTGTTGCAGCAAGTCATATTCATATTATCCAGTTGTTTTTCTGGACATGTAACTGCTTATGTGTTGTAGCTTTACCATCCTGTCTCCCAAGGCCTGGGGAGAATATGAAATTAAGACATTTATGCAAAAAGATATGCAATTGGGGGCTGTCATTTCTATTCTTCCAGCAAGAAATGAAGCATACATTTCAGTTCTCATTTACAAACAATATTCTGCTTTCTAAATGCATTGAAAACCCAAAGAGTTAGTTCTGAAGAGGGGTGGATTGGGGTGGGTTTATTATATGTGTTCTAAAGATTACTCGAAAACATAAAACTTAAAGTCTGTTATGCTGTTTCAAATGGGTTAATTTTCAGTTACTTTGGCAGATTCCCAGTCTGATAGATTCTACTGTGGAGTTTTATACTGTAAATTTCAACCAGAACTATACAAGGTTTGCAATGGAGCCAGAAACCAAGAATTTTGAATTCATGTTATGTTACAAATTCAAAACACGGCTGAGTCTATAAAAAAAACTTAATGAAGACTTCTGAATCCTTCAGAATTTGTGTCAAAACATAAAGTTTTCAGTTTTACACAGTTTAGATAATAACTGATTGAAATGCATAGTTTCAAATAAGTTTTTCTTTGAGCTTTTGCATTTGCTTGAGCCAGCATTTCATCGAGAAACTCTGGGGGTGCAAAAACTATGTTCTTGAAATGAACAGTTTATGGAGGAGTAGAAACTAACTCAATGCCCTGTCGAAGATTATATGTGCTAACCCAATGGATTGACAGTTGTCTATTTTGGACAGACATCTTCTCACACGTACATCAACTTCATAAAAATAAGGGCAGCAGATGTACTGTGATAGAAGTGGACTGGCAATTCACAGCTGCCACAGCTTTTGTGATATGAAATGGATGAGGATGGATCCTGTCTGATCTGGCACTTAACACCCAGAAAAGCATAGGACTGAAGTGAGCCTTGACCAGATGCTCAAAGCCTCACTACCTCAGACTTCACAGAGAGAGGGACCTACTAGAAGAGACCCACAACTGAGCATATTATGCTCTTCCAGCCCCCAAGGGGTTGCCACAGAACTTGGAACCTGGTTGAATCACATATACAAGTATCATTTCCCATTGCTTTATCTTGGGTCATCTGTATGTTTTCAGAAATATTTCAGTTTGGCATTTGGTTTATTGTTGCTTTTCCTGATCCATGTAATTCCAACCCTTTCCACTGTTCTTAAACACATTTTGTATATAGCTCCTTGCATGGGTGGTGGGTGAACCCAGGAGTCAGGGAGGAAAGCTTCCAGACCCGCCCCTTTCTCTTAAGGCCCCACCCCTTCCTCCCATGGCTCCATGGGAAGCAAGCACTCCCCTACTGGGGGGGCAAGTCACCTGTCCATCAGTGGGCTGTGCCTGGCCCCAGCTTTCCCTGCCCCAGCCTGAGAGCACAGGAGCAGGAGTGGGCAGTGCCTTGGACACAGCCTTCCTCAGCCCTGGCCAGAGCATGGAGGGAGGAGTGGGCAGCGCACAGCCCCAGTCTTCCTCAGGTGGAGTTTGGGGGGAGGGACAGAGTGATGCTTGGGGACCCAGCCTTCCCAGGGTCTGGACGGCACTCTGAGGGGACAGAAGGTGGGTGGTGCCCAGCCCCAGCCCCCCCTCAATGGCAGCCTCACTGGGGCTGAATCCTAGACAGCTTGGGGCATACACACGGAAGGGAGGTGGGGGCCAGAGGCAAAGTATGAGCAGGGCTGGGGTAGCGGTTTGGGAAGACATTGCCTTCCCTTGCCTATTATACCCACTGGCCATGGTTCCTCGGCCTCGTTCCATTCTGTTACTTTGTCATCAAAAGCAGAGATGAAACAAAACCCTGTAACATATTTCTTTATAGATTTGTGGTATTTTATTTTTGATTGCCTGCACCTCTGTAACCTGTGTATCATTGATATAGAGTAAACATTGAAATAAATATTATATGGGTTCCGCTTTTCAGGTTAATTGTCTGTTCAGTGCCCAAATAGCTCTAGCAGTCATCTAATCTCTGCCAAATATCTGGATGAGTCTTTTAATGAAAATTATAGCTTTCATGCTTGTCCACAGTTCCAGGGAGACAGAGCACTTGGAGGAAAACCATAATTTATGGGTAGTTCTTCTACTACAGTACATCTGCTGCCCTTATTTTTATGAAGCTAATGTAGGCTACGTCTACACGTGCACCCAACTTCGAAATAGCTTATTTCGATGTTGAGACATCGAAATAGGCTATTTCGATGAATAACGTCTACACGTCCTCCAGGGCTGGCAACGTCGATGTTCAACTTCGACGTTGCTCAGCCCAACATCGAAATAGGCACAGCGAGGGAACGTCTACACGCCAAAGTAGCACACATCGAAATAAGGGAGCCAGGCACAGCTGCAGACAGGGTCACGGGGCGGACTCAACAGCAAGTCGCTCCCTTAAAGGGCCCCTCCCAGACACACTTTCATTAAACAGTGCAAGATACACAGAGCCAACAACTAGTTGCAGACCCTGTATATGCAGCACGGACCCCCAGCTGCAGCAGCAGCAGCCAGAAGCCCTGGGCTAAGGGCTGCTGCCCACGGTGACCACAGAGCCCCGCAAGGGCTGGAGAGAGAGTATCTCTCAACCCCCCAGCTGATGGCCGCCATGGAGGACCCCGCTATTTCGATGTTGCGGGACGCGGATCGTCTACACGTCCCTACTTCGATGTTGAACGTCGAAGTAGGGCGCTATTCCCATCCCCTCATGGGGTTAGAGACTTCGACGTCTCGCCGCCTAACGTCGATTTCAACTTCGAAATAGCGCCCAACACGTGTAGACGTGACGGGAGCTATTTCGAAGTTACTGCCGCTACTTCGAAGTAGCGTGCACATGTAGACGCAGCTGTACAGTGTAAGTTGTCTGTCCAAAATACTGACAACTGCCAGTCCAATGGGTTAGTGCATTTAATCTTCCACAGGGCCTTGAGTTAGTTTCCACTCCTCCGTATACTGCAGCAGCTGCCCTGCCTTGACACAGACCAAAAAAAATATATAATGAATTCTCTCACGTATAATCCTGATCTTGAGTTAGAACCAGGAATAAACTTCCACAAACAAACCATTTTCTGAGTTCAAGGTGTTTAGGTGTTTAGCCACCTTCTGGCTCCTAAAATCTTACTGCCCCTCCTAAGAGATATTTCCCTTGGTTTGTGCTGCCTGCAAAATCGGCTTTTGATCCCTCTCATGTAACAAGATGGTTGAAAACAACTTGCAAAAAGAGATGGGAAGCTTTATGTCAAAGGACAAATTTGTCGTGGTTTTCAGAGGTGCTGAGCACTCAAGTCAATGAACATGGTATATTGCTAGTAACTGAAAAATCCAGCTTGAACTGCAATCACACCAGGAGTCTTGCAGTCTGTGGTATATACTGCGTGTAGTGAAATCAGGAGCTCTGTGCCCTGTGCTATGCTTTATTCCAGGGAGTATTCCATATGCATCTGAATAATCCCATTGAAATCAAAACACTGGCAAAAGGGCATGTAAAACAGCATGTTCAATTAGTGTGATTGTGCACCCAAACATGTTTGCAAGTACACTTTTGTGTATTTATCTCCTGTTTCCATTTTGAAAACAACATGAAAATGAAATGAAAATGTGACCTTAAATGGTTCCTGCTGTATTTCATTGTGGTACTCTAGACTAGGACACTGGTTCCCAACCAGGGCTATGTGTACTTGGGGGTTATGCAGAGGCCTTTCAGCTGTACATCAACTCATTTAGATCAATGTTTCTTAACCCGGGGGGTGGGGGTCATGATTCTTAGTGGATTGCAAGGGCTGGGTGGGGGTTGCAAGTGCAGGACCAGTGTAGGGGGGTGACAACTAACGCTACTGCTGCAAAGGGCCCTGTGAAGCTAAGTTTCAGGCTTCAGTCCTGGGTGGTAGGGCTCAGGTTTCAGACTCCTGAAAGGGGAACAGGAGCTCAGAAATGTCAAGAACTCTTGAGTGTACTGTGTCATGAGTTGTTTAGTTTGTGGTGACCTGCTGAGGCCTGCCTGGCTAGAGGAGTTAATGGCCTGATATACCCATTACTCATTACTCTTCTCTATTATTTCCTGATGGATCATTGCAGGCCAAGACAGAGGTTATCAAAGCTAATGGAGAACTATTAAATCTTCTGGTTGTAATTTAAAGTTGAATCATAAATACTGAATCTTTCTTTTCCCCAGGGAGAATAGACTGTAGGGAACAATCTCGCATTGGGCCTTGGGGCATGGCCTATGAAGCCTTTTGCATCTGGTAGTTCTGACTATTCTAAAGATGTTGCTGTTTCTGTTACTGAGTTATAACACTGAGATTATACTTGTGATGCTGAGATTACAGCTTGTCACCAGCAAAGACTGGCCCCTTCCCTGCCTTCCCCTCAACCCCAGTGCACAGTGTCTTCTACCTTCCTGTGAAGCATCTGGTATTGTTTGTCCTCTGTCAGGGATAATACTGAATGAGATCGACTCACTCGTGTGAGTCAGAATAGCCATTTTCATGGCCCTGTGTAAATAGGAGAATGCCTTGTACATGCCTGTTACTGTTGCATTTGTTTTTCCCTTTCATTTTGATTCCGTCTGTGGAGACACTTACACCCTCCCGGGTTAAATTTTCTGCATGATGTGAGGACTTAGTCTCACTCCTCCCTCAGCTGCCCCACTATCATTAATGGGCTGCTCAGCTCAATCCATGCATACTGTGCTGAACATTTACCCACAGGGTTTCACCTCAAGTATCAGAGAGGAGGGGAGGACACCATCTCAGGAAGACATCTCCAGGCTGAAGGACACCAGGACAGGGGGATGGGTAGTGAGAGAAGCCCAGGACTGAAAGGGCTGGTGAGGGGTGATTTCAGTGCAAAGTTAAGTTGCATTGCCAGAACCCGTGAGGGAAGCATCACACGGCGCCTGCCTCAATGGTGCTTGACACAGTCATTCTCATCAGAAGCATCCAATCCACCGATATTTTGGAATGGGAAAAAACAAATGGATACTAGGATGGATTTTCAAAATCAGGGTGCACACAATTGTGCACATATATTTTGCATATGCTTCAGACACTAGCAAATGCTTGATGAACATATGCAAATAATTGATTGGCACCCTCACATGTCTTATCTTGTATGCTGCACTGGTGTATCATGTGTCCATGTATGCATTTAATTGCATGCACCTAAGTCTGGAAATCATTCCTCTAAAGTCCAAGGAAGAAAATGAGAAGAAAATAATCATAAATCACCCCTTCTTACCCTGGTCAACAAATTTCATTTCATCATTGTTGATTTTGCTGGTCCCTACTTTGGAACTTTGCAGCTAGGTATGATCTTATCTGATAAAATTTTTATCAGCGTTCCAGTCTCAGATACACAGTATGCAGAAGAGTCACTGCAGGTTGCTGGGACCAATGATTGGCTCTGACATGTGCAGCTGAAAGGGCTTGTATTCCAAGAATGATCTTCTTTTTTTAGACAGTATTGAGTTGGGACTGATTTTTGATAGCCCGTTTCAGTCAAGAATCATAAAGTTATTGAACATTTAAAACTGTCAGCGAGAGAATCATTCTCTCTGGCTCTCTCCCTGCCTTTCTCTCTCATCATTTCACAGGACTGCAAGGTTACAGAAAGGTCTAATCAATTGTCAAACTCTCCTTTATCACTGAGGAGGTGGTAAAAAAAAAATCTAACTGCCCTGCTGTAGGGGGTTCTCCTGACTACACAGCACCCTTTTTCTCATACAATGCTGCCATGATTAATGTCCTCCTACCTCAGACCTTGTTAAAACCTGTTCTTTAAAGCAGCCTGGTGCACCACAGTGAGAGCAAGAGCGAGGTTGCATAAATCAACGTGTTCTCACAGCCCCCAGGATATCCATTATAGATGCCAGCTGGATGACTGGAAGATAGAGAAAAATGAATATTGTATCCTGTGGCCTTTTGCCTCTAATGACCACTTTTCAACATTTTTGAAGGCATGATTAAATTTTGATAACTGGGGAAGTCACTCTGAGCAGGCTGAAATAGAGATAAATTGACTGAGGGTCTGACATCTCAGTGGAGAGCAGGCAACTAATTAGTGTGTGAATCGCACTCTGAAAGAGATGTAAAAGGGAGGCAGGTTTAATCAGAGGAGCTGCTGAGGTACAGGAATAGTCAGGGATAATTGCGGCCTAGGTAGAAATCACAGGCTCAACGAGCAGCTTTTTGTGTCCGCTTGATTGGCAGCTGCTGACCTAGTGTCCAAACCCCTTGAACTCCTACAACGGTAACAGCCTTGTCAAAGCAATTTGCTCGCTGCTTTTCATGACCAGTTATTTCAGCTGTGGATCTGGGACACCCATCTGAAAGGGCCGATTGCTCCTTTGCCTCAGTGGCTACTGGGTGGAGCAACACCCTCATTATTTTTGATGACTTTGCTTTTGAACCCTTTTCCTTCCTTCCACCCCCTCCATCCTCCCTTCCGCAACACACTCCACATACCTTCTCCCCAGGGACCCTTCTGTACAGATGAAGTGTCAGATCAGTTTGGCTGTTGATTGCAGCAGGAGAAAAGTGGGGAAGGAAAAATCCCCTAAACATTACTGATTTCATTCTAGGAATGGAGCTCCTGGGACGACTGCCTCCGTAATGTCACAGGACATGTTATTTGAAATGTGTGTGTCCAACAGGTGTTGGAGTTTCTTTTTCTGGATTGGAGGAATCAAAGACCCAATATTTAATCTCTTTAATGACTCATTGGGCTAGACCCACAACCTCCACTGTAGTTAGAAAAGAACCATAGAAAAGAACCTGTGACAGAGATGAGTACCACAGCACATTATCATAATACATGAACATTGGTTCAGGGTACACAACTCATTTTGTTTGTGCTGGCAGAAATTTTCTTATTTAAATGCTATTTAGGGGAATAATAATAATTCTTTGTAGTTGCATTAGCTCGTGACTAAAACTGAAGAGAGAGAGAGAGAGAGACAGAAGGAAGAGAGAATGGCTTGCTGTGTATTCCATTGGATAGTGTGAATTTGTGTTGCTCTGCACTATTTTTTTGCCTGGGGTATGCTACATTTTTCTTTTAAAACTGATCAGTCCCCTGAGTTTAGTGTTATACCAAAGACCCGGAAACCTGATGTGACTGGTGTTTGATATGACAGTGTATTGTCTCCACAAAGGCTTCAGCTAGGAATTTTTTAAAAAACAGTTTTTCATGTGAAAATAAGGACCTGTTGTTACTTGGTCTACATAGTTAGATGCCTGCTGTATATTATCACTTTATCATGAGTGGAGACTCACTCTTTCTGAATGACTGAAAATTGAGAATAAACAAACCATGTCTCTGTTAACACCAAGTACAAACTCATCTTTGCCCATTCTGAAACCAAATCTAAACCTTGTCTAAATGTACTCCAGTATAAATCCGCTCATGCAGGTTCCCTGCAGCTTCTTCCCCCTCCCCATTTTGGAAGGCAAGACAACAATATGCTAGCAGAAGGCCCTACTCCTTACATGGCTGTTACATTGCCACTATATCCCAGAAGCCGTTGAAAAGGTCTGTGTGGACTTCACACGCTTCCCTTACTCCGCAATGGCTACGTCTACACGTGAAGCCAACATCGAAATAGCTTATTTCGATGTAGCAACATCGAAATAGGCTATTTCGATGAATAACGTCTACACGTCCTCCAGGGCTGGCAACGTCGATGTTCAACTTCGACATTGCGCGGCACCACATCGAAATAGGCGCTGCGAGGGAACGTCTACACGCCAAAGTAGCACACATCGAAATAAGGGTGCCAGGCACAGCTGCAGACAGGGTCACAGGGCGGACTCAACAGCAAGCCGCTCCCTTAAAGGGCCCCTCCCAGACACAGTTGCACTAAACCACACAAGAGCCACAGAGCCGACAACTGGTTGCAGACCCTGTGCATGCAGCATGGATCCCCAGCTGCCGCAGAAGCAGCCAGAAGCCCTGGGCTAAGGGGTGCTGCCCACAGTGACCATAGAGCCCCTCAGGGGCTGGAGAGAGAGCATCTCTCAACCCCCCCAGCTGATGGCCGCCATGGAGGACCCGGCAATTTCGACGTTGCGGGACGCGGATCATCTACACGGTCCCTACTTCGACGTTGAACATCGAAGTAGGGCGTTATTCCGATCCCCTCATGAGGTTAGCGACTTCGACGTCTCGCCGCCTAACGTCGAAGTTAACTTCGAAATAGTGCCCGACGCGTGTAGCCGCGACGGGCGCTATTTCGAAGTTAGTGCCGCTACTTCGAAGTAGCGTGCACGTGTAGACACAGCTAATAGGTCCTTCTAGAGAGCCACTCTCCATGCCAGCCTTCCTCTTTGCTGATTATTTTGTGGTCCTGCTGCCATATTAGTCACTCTGTAATGGCCCAAAATATTACAGAATTAAAACCTCAAATACCCAGAGCACATAATGCATTGGGAGATACTTTGTCACCATGTGCAAGGATTTTAACTGGATAAAATAGGACCCAATCAGAGAGTGGCAGAACTGCAGGCCATCTTCTACTGTGGCTACTGCTAATGCCACCTCAACTTGGCTGGGGACAATAGATTTTTGAACTTTCTTCCAAAATCTGCCATTTACAGATGGGAAAACTGAGGCACTGAGAAACTCTTGGGGTAAGTCTCAGAAAGAGTCAGTGGCAGATTGTGTGATGAGTGCAGTGTAAGTGCTTAAAAGGAACCCAGTGTAAGGAGCCCAGTCTGGGGTATGACCCTCTGGATAATGTTCATTTCCTAAGGCGAAATGGACCCTGTGGTGGAGGTCTGAACATACAGATATTTCTAATTAGCTCAAGATATATATTACTTTGTCAGTAGCAATATTTTGGATACTCCAGATAACTGAATATCCAGGCCTGCAAAGGTTCATACATTACTACTCAAAAGACTAGGTGGGCTATTTTAATTAAAAAAAAAGAGAGAATATACAGCGGTAAGTAGATCTCAATAAGTCACTATCTTGTCTTAACAAAAATGCATAATCAGTGGAAAAAGAGCCACATAAATCTTTTTTAGACCAACTGCAATAAGCAGAGTCCATGAATAATAGATAAGGGACTTCATCTATAACATTAATTCTTTTCCAAGTGCTTGTCATAGAAGTGGTTTCAGTCTTGACTCCCATACACTCGAGATCGAGTCTTTTGGTCAGCTGCGGCTGTTGTAGCTGTGCATGCATCCTGATTATCTTCAGGATCCTGTACTGAAAGGACAAAGATTGGTGTAGACCCATTTGCCACTGAGTTTTTATCACTCATGAATGAGAGATGGAGCTCTTGGTGTTCACATTTCCAGAATCACTTTTCTGTCCTACATCTTTAGATAATGTATATGGGTTTTACTGTAGGATAGTGTTAGTTAAATAATTGCCTTCAGACACTTTTTATTTATTGTTGGGAAGTTTATTTAGCTTTACCCCCTTCTTCTTTTTTCCCTCAGTAGGATTTTCTCTGGGTATCAGGATTTTAGGATGACCTGTTCTGTGTGTTCTGGGTTTAAATACTGTCTCTTCTGTAAGATGGCCATGCCTGTTAATGATGGACCCCTTTTAGCTTAGTGGAATGTCATGATATCCTAAGTGAATGTTCAGCATGTAAATCCTTTTCCAAAACAGCATTAAACATTAGAAAGACATGTCTCAAATTGTTTTTATTAGTTTGCTCTATGCAGCCTGCCCCTCTTCCAGCCACTGTTGACCTCCACAGACAAGTCTAGGCCCAGCTTGCTCCAGAAGTGCTTCTGTGAGTTCCATATCCACTAACTCCATCTTCTACTGTTGTAGAACTCCTACTGTTAAATTCTCAAAAAGAAAGGAGCCTTATTCCTGCTCTAAAGCTAGAAGCTAATCTCCCTCAGGAGACGGATGAAAAAAAAAAAGGTCTGTCACCTCCTCTCCTTCCTTTCCAAAGAGACTTCATGATCCAAATTGAATACTGCAGGAGTGCAAAGAGATCAGGATAGCCAGTCTTTGATATTGCATTGAGACAAGAGATTAACCACCTCTGGCACCAAGGCTTGGGCTTTGCAGGATGTTCATGTGCTTTGGCATCTCTTACAAAATCTCTGTTGGCACTGATTACTTTGCCAGTAGCAAGAATGTAGGTACTGGTACATCAGCAGTGTTCCAATGTGCTGTAAGCCAGCACTGAGATTCACACCACCATCTACAGTATTGAGGGATCTCCAGGCTTTGGAGGAGCTCAAGTTTCATTTGTTTTCAGTAGAGTTGAGCATTCTTTTAACACACATGCTGCTTTCTACTTCAGCACCAACTGCTTTCCTGGCACTGATTGCTGGACCCAGAAATCCTGTGTCAGTATTCCCTTCCTTGGGTATAGAATGCTCATGCTTGTGCTCTGACTCAGAATACAAGGGGGTAAGGATCTCATTATTTCTCAAGAGCCCCTTCTGATAAGGTTTGTGAGTTGGAAAGGGAACACAGGATTCTAGACAGCCCTGGACATTGTGGTGTGCTGTTATCACACAGAGTCCTGGGACATACTCAGATCTTCTTTATTCAGTGGCTAAGTTTTAACTAATCAGAACAGTGTAAAATGAGCATAACATAAAAACAGGTTCTAACTGGAGTTTTCCAGAGACTCCCACTGGTACAGTTTCCCTGACTCACCATCGGGGTTAGAAGGATAAACATATGCCATGGTAGTCTTTCACGTGGGCCCCTGCTTCTTTTCTGTATTGTATATGGTCATGGACATTTTGAATCCCCCGTGTTCCTTATCAAAGGCATATTTCCCATGCATCACCTACAAGAGAGATCTTCCTTGCTTGTTCAGAAGCAAGAGTCTGCAGTGTCTCAGTTCATACCTCAGGTTCCTCAGCCAACATAGTGCATTTCTGAAGAGGAGGAAAAGCCTCAAACTGAGGATTTACAAGCACCTATAGCTTTCTTATCTTTGTCTCTTGATTATGCCATGATTCCTTCCACACCATCCCATTTTGAGACAAAATGTCCAGGACTTACTAAGATGGGTCACTGGATCTCTCCAGATTCCTCTAGAAGGGGTGCATAAAACCTTACAAAATTGCTGGACATACTATAAGCCAGAATGTCTCTTTTCATTAATATTTGGCATATTCCTCAAACAATCAGAAGAAGAAATCACATGCCTTCTGTTGGAGCAGATTACCTTTATTCAAACCAAAGCAGTTTAGTGGTTGTGCCAGCTAATGCAAAGACTAGACAATGCCAAAGATACCACTAGCCAAAAAGGCACCGAAACAAGTTGGTGTATTTGCTCATAAGTGATAGTCCTCTCTAAATTTACAATTCAGAATATCAAAATATCTGGGTCTACTTACCTGTTATGATTTTCTAAACTATAACAAAGTTATGGATATTGTCAACATATTATCACAAGAAAATAGAGAGGAGTTTAAATCCCTGATTTTGGAAGGATAGTTGGTACAACATCTTTATAAGCAGCTTGACATACTGCTGATGCAGCTTCTTGACCTTTGGCAGCATAAATAGCTATGAGGCAAGAATTTTGGCTCCTGTGTTCATGCATTCGAGGGAAGTTCAGTCCCTAGTGGAAGATCTTCCCAAAGAGAGCTCAAATCTATTCAGTTCTAAAACTGACAATGTTCATCACACCTTGAAAAATTCCTGTTCCTGATTCCCACAGAGTGCATAAGGAAAGCTGAGTAGACTTCATACCTCCTCTAGAGAGAGAAGAGCATCAAACATGTTCTGTTATTAAAACATCAGAGCCACCTAGAAAGAGGCAGAGCTACCAAAATAAAACACCTTCTACAACAACCATCCCTACACCTCAACTGATGTCCAGAAGCAAAGAATCATTTTGATGGATCCTTCAGGAGTTGCAATATAGTCAGATTGATGGAGTTGGTCTGTTCTTCTCATACATTTGGAAAACACTTCAGTTTCTTTTGAGAGTCATGGAACTTGATAACAACAGATTGTTGAGTCAGGAACATTATCCAGGTAGGTTACTCCATGCAGTTCCATTCTGAACTTCCCCCTTCAGCCTTCTGTTCAGGACCCCTCTCCTCAATACTATTAGATCGTAAAATAGAACTGCTTCTATCTCTTGGAGCAATAGAAGACTTCTAACCTCAGTAAAGGGGGAAAACACTTCTATTCTAAATATTCCCTCATATCCAAGAAGTAGAGATGGCATCCAATTCTGGATCTGAGGGGACTCAATAACTTCATTCACCGATGCTCATATTGGCCCCCAGAGTTTTACATCTAGATCCAAAAGTCTTTGTAACTCCTGATTGGCACATTACCTGATTCTGTATTCCCATACATCCAGCACATAGGAAGTAATTAAGGCTGCTGGACAAGGGAATTTACTGGATGATAAGAGGTCAATATTTTCTAGCTTATTACAAATGTTTCCACTGCTTAGCAGGCTCTTAGAAGACGTTTAGGGGTAAATTACAGTTATATAGCACCACCAAACACTGAGAGTCAGGACTGGTATCTGTAAACAAACTTTATGGGACCATGGGAAACTTGGCCACACCCATTGTAAGTGGTTGTCTGGCTAACTAAAATCATTCTGGACTATGGATGTTGCCAGACAATAGAACTCCAGGTTAGACAGGTTCAACCTGTAGTATCACGGTTGTCTCCCAAAGTCTCAGCAGGAGTTGTTGGTCAAAAAAAAAAAAGCGACAATCTATACCTGGAAGACTGGCGTATCATAAGGAAGGCTCAACAGGAGGTACACATCTTTTCAGTTGTTCATGATCTTCATCTCAAGACACATAAAAAAGATTCCATTTAATTCCTAAATAATGAATAGAGTTTATTGGGGCAGTTTTTGGACTCCAGCCAGAGCTTTGCCACCCCAGAAGAAATATGAAACCATGTTCACTCTCATTATTCCTCTTCACTATAAATCCACAAAATATAAGGACTTGTCTAAATTTATGCAGAGCCATTGCCAAACTACACCTATACTGCGTGCAGGATTGGCTGAAATCACTATATGCACTGAACCTCCACAGATGCAACAAGGTGTTCCTTATTCCCTGAATTGGTGGAAAAATACCAATAAAATGTGTACTGCTGTTCCCAAACAAAGCTGTAGTAACAGATACATCACTTCTGGGATGGGGTCCATCTAGACCATTATTGAGCATAAGGCAAATAGACTGAGGAGACTCACAAACATATAAACATATTGGAATACAGTGGTTTGCAAGACATGTATTAAGTTCTTAATTCTGGTTCAAATACTGTCCAAATCATGACAGTGTACATGATGTTATGCTTTATAAAAGCCAGCGAGTTGGAGGCTGGAGGGGTGATCATCCCCATTGTGCCCAGAGATGGCATAATTATGAAATTGGTACATTCAGCTTCAAGTATCTCCCACAGCCATTCATCACCTAGGTGAGCAGAATTCTGTGGTGGACAATTTGAGCAGACGTTTTCCATCAGCTCACAAATGGATGATCAGGGGCTCTGCAGCTCAAACAATTGGCAAGAGGTGGAGTTGCCTGGGAATAGAACTCTTTGCCATGGAGTGGAACAAGAAGTGTGAGACTTTCCATTCCAGAGGAATTCAGAGCCCAGGATCCCTCTCAGATGTGGTCTTCATTCAGTGGTCCCTTGCACAGATATATACTTATCCTCCAATTGCAATTCTTAGAAGACACTGTCAGTACCCTCTTGATAGCTTTTACTTGGTGGAGGCAGTTTTGGTACCTGGCATTGATGTTATTAATGACTCCTCCAAGATCCTTACCTATAATGCCACACTTGATGTACTAGAGCAAAGGGTTCCTCCTTCTTCCAAAGCCAGCCTCCCTTCATCTCATGGCATAGCTTCTGGCTACTGTTAGAAGTAGAGGGATCATGTTTTTCAGATGTTCAGACCAATAGGGCTATGTCTACACTAGCACCCCCTTTTCGAAAGGGGGATGCTAATGAGACACTTTGGGATATGCTAATGAGGTGCAGCAATGAATATGCAGTGCCTTTTTAGCATAATGGCAGCCACGGACTTCAAAACTGCCACATTTGATTGTGCGTGGCTTGTCTACACAGGATCCTTTTCAAAAGGACCCTGCACATTTCAAAATCCCCTTACTCCTATTTGGTTGTAGTAAGAAGGGGATTTCAAAGTAGGGGGGTCCTTTAGAATAGGACCCGATGTAGACGAGCTGTGCACGATTGAAAGCGGCACTTGTGAAGTGCTGTGGCCACCCTTATGCTAATGAGTTGCTGCGTATTTTTGCAGCACCACATTAGCATATCCCAAAGTGTCTCATTAGCATCCTCCTTTCGAAAGGGAGATGCTAGTGTAGACATAGCCCAGTAGGAAAGAATTCTCCAGACAAACCTGTGCTGCTAAATTAAAGAGATTTACAGTTTGATGTGTGAACAGCATCTGTTTCAGTTGACTAATGCAGTCGTCCTTCAAGTTATATGAGGGTTGCATTCCCGTGCACCCTTGCATAATTTGAATTTCATGTAAATTGGCGGTGGGGTGTGTGTGGCTTTTTTCACTGCCAGAATGCATGTTCTGCAGCCAGGGAAGCAGCAGGAGCACCCGGAGCTCCTTCCAAACACTGGAAGAACAATTACAGGTAAGCAACTTTTCTTTCCTGGATTTTCAGTGTTTTTATTTAAGGAGGAAAGGAAGAAGAGAACAACACCAGTCTAGCTCTGTGTCCCTCAACACAACACTATCTGGGGCACTGAACTCTAATTTCCATAGTTTCATTCAGGTGCCGAAAAGCCATCTTCTGAGAAGACTCCAAGGAGGGAAAACTTACTTGAAATTCTGTACAGTTACATAGGTTATAGTTTCTGGCACCTTATCTTGTAACTGGGAAGGAATGAGTTAGCTCACAGATGAGCTAATCATGTGAATCTCCCATAGTCCAGCAGGAATTAGAGTGGATTAAAAAGTCATCAGCATATTCTACTCTATTCCTCTGCTATGTCTCAGTCCTCTGCCTCACCTGAGGATGGCACATTTAGCCATGATCTCATCGCCTGGCCAACCCTGCCTGTGCCCTACATCTTTTCTGAAGAGAAAATGTTCAAAAGCAGAGTGGGGCTAATGGTGCAAGGAGCCTTATCAATGTGGCCAGGAATTTCTTAAGAAAAGGGCAGAAGCTGGTCAAAGAAGGCACTGTGGCTGATTCCTGGCTGCACCCTCTCTAGGTATTCAATCACATGGACCCTTGAGTACAGCTCATCTGCTATTCCTTTCTAGAGAGGGGAAATACATGGAAACATGTAAGGCCACATTACTTAAAAAGGATATCCATTTACCTTCAAAATATATGCACAAACGGCCACCTGACCCTTCATCGTGCAGCTGCACTCTGTGGCCACAATGCCTTGTTTTTTTATATGTGAATGTCATTTGGGGATGCAACTTAGAGGCCCTTATTCTGAAAATTTGGCTGATCCACGTCAGGGTTATTAAAATGAAATAACTGCACTCAGAGGTTGCATAGTGTTTTTTATCCATAAATCTCAAAAGAATTTATAAGCGCTTGAGCTGTGCTTAATTCTGAGTTGCATGAGTAGCCATTGTGAAGTCAGTTTATATATTCTTCCAGGTCATAGCTAGAGCACTCAATAGTTACATGATTGAGTCCTGTACTGTGATATTATTGGTCTTTTGGACGGGGAAAACTCAGGTGAGAGAGGTTAAGAGATTTGTGATTGTGCCCTTTTGACAGGCATGCTGCCTCTTCGTATGTCTCTCCATGTTTTTAGTTTACACTGGGCAGGCCCACGGATGTGGGGAGGGGCAAAGGGAGCAGTGGTGCTGGGGCCAAGCCAAAGTATCAGTGGCAGCAGCCAGAGCTACAGACCCCTTTGAACTCTGGCGGGGTATGGGCAGCATCATGACCAAGCAGCGCTAAGGGCTGGTGCTCGAGGCCCTGCCCCTTCTGCCTTAGCCCCACCCCTTCTGGGGACACAGGTCTGGGCCCCCTTCCACCTTGCCCTGTGGCCTGTGGTGGCTGTCTGCCCTGCTGACACTGGGGAATATTGAAATAAATAGAGAGGCTTCTGTAAAATGGAAACTGAAACTGAAGCTACCCATGGGCACAATGCTGAAGCTAAATGCCCTAGCCCAGCTCATGTCGCTTTGCTGACCTGTTGTAAACATTTTGCTTTGATATTGGGAGCAGGGGCAGCAATGGAATAAGAAGAGGGACAGACCTGTTAAGGTAATAACTAGGTTTCACAGAGAATGTTATTTATACTACTGGACAGGGGTAGCCATGAAATAAGAGATGTGACACATCAAAAAGCTGACTGTATATAAATATTGTTCATAAGGAAACTGAGAATTAAATGTGCTATCCACAGCTGAGGTGCCCTTGAAACCTAGCTGAACTTGGTGATACATCTCTCTGCATTTTCCTGGTTCAACATGAGCAATATGTCTGACTGGGCATATAACTGCAGCAATGATAATTACATGGGGGAAACCTAATGTTTGAGAGGCACAGCCATTTGCAACTGGGTTAATATCAGTGAAACATAATAAAAAAATAAGCATTTCAATTAATGACCTTTCTTTTTTCTACTAGTTTTCCCTGCATGATTTCTGACTTTGGTGTCAGGTTGTGCAGCAAAATAGTTCTGAAGGTATGAGCAATAAAAACAGACACAATAAATTTAAATAGGCCAGGAAACAGTGATGACTTAATTGCTACTTTAGTGAAAAGGCTGAAGCCATTATGCCAAATTATTAAAAATAACACCCACTGTAATTTGTCAGAATTTTAGCCATTACTGTATTTTTAAAAGTATCAGCAATTTTAACATTATGGTGCTTGGGATAATGAGAATCAGTAGGGTAGTTTGAAGTACAGCATTCCAACAACAGTCAAATTGGGGTAGGGATGTGGGTGTATATTTCTATCAATGGTTGCCAACTCTTGCAATTTTATCCCCTGCTGTAGACCTTCTCATGAAAACCTTTACTTCACATGTACACTGATTTATTTAATTATTTACTTACTTTTTACTGCAGGGGTGTGAGAAGAAGGCAAATGACAATTTTACAGAATGCCATGTAATATAGGAGTTGGGGTTCTAAGCTGCAGGCCCAGAGACTGTAAGTGACAATCTGAGCTCTTCTGTTTGCTGCCCTTAAGATTTTTGTGCCCTTTAGAATCCATATTACCCATCTTCAGGAGTGGTAACTATTTGTGTACACTTTCCAGATAAGATAACTGAGACTTTACACTTGTCCTGGAGTCAACATAATTACAACAACACTGTATACACTTAAAATAAGGTCATTTCCAAGTGGTGAGACCCTAGTGGATACATCTAATGCTGCTTCCATTCTAGGAGAGCTGGTTCTTTAATTCAAGCAGGAGAAGTTTGTGCTTTTGCAGCCATGGGTTTTGTGTTGCAGCCATTTGTCTAGGAGGACAGGCACTGCTTTAGGGAGACTGTTGTGCTTTTAAAAAAAGTGTAGGATCTTGTAGCCTTATCTCATTTCCTGCTGCTGCATTATTTATATTCATTTATGTACATGTCTATAATCATATATGTGTATATGTATAGCTGTATGTGTACATGCCTGAGATAGCACCTGGTAACAATATATAAAGTGTTGGGTCTTAAGTGGTATATTCTACTGTCTGTCATAATGACATTTGCAGTTAATTGATATTGTATTATTTCATACCCTTTGTGATTTAGCAAAAAAATATTACTGAAGCTGGGAGAAATCATTCTACACATCAGCAAAAAGAAAACCTTTGACTTTGAATCCTAAGGGTGCCTTTCAGAGCTTCTGAGAGGGGAATTATAAACACATCCAGCTAAGCTTTGGAGTATAATATTAATTTGAAGTAAGTATTTCACACTTTCCTAAGGGCTTTAAAATTCAAAGATGAAGATAGCTGGGACATGTGCTTCCCAAAAATTTACGAGAAAAGAAACAAAATAATTTATTGGCATCTCCCTTTGCACAAGTTTTAAAGCAACCACAAATGAATTCCAGTCATTTATGTTTTGCGTTAATAAGAAGAGGAAGGAGGAATTTCCTGGTATTAGTCCCTAATGCATTCTAACTTTTAGAATTCTGTCTCAAGTGGCACTACAGGTGCAATGGCTGCTGTTGTATGACTGACATTCTCTAAAAGTCACAATTAGCAGAGTCTGTAAGCTATATTCAGAATAAGGAATCAGTCAACAATCTTTTATCAACCGTCTAAAACAGGCTAATGTATTTTTACACACAACTCTGAAACTTTTAGTTGCAGTAGTGTAGGTGTTGAAAAATAGGTAAAAGGATGATTGTTTCTGGCTTCAAATTTAGAGTCATTCTGAAACTTTTCCACAGAGTGGTTTAATGTTAATTAAGCGGGCTCTATGGATACCTCTTCAGCAGTTTGCAATTATATGGCTTGCATCCCTTCCCCTGCCTTTTGCACTGACATAGGATTGCTAGTGCAACTACATCCCTGGGAAAGTCATCCCAGAAAAATATTATTTGTATTTTGAGCTGTGCTGTAATGTGGCACAGCAGCTGGAAACAGAAAAGGAAAGCTGGCATCATGTGACCAACCTACTTTACAACTGAGCACGTGCTTCATGGACTTAGGCTATGTCTAGGTTGCAGGCTTCTGTAGGGAGCCTGGAGGTTTTCCAACAGAAGTCTGCTGCTCCGGGAGCCTCCTGCTGAGATCCCATTCATCCTCATTCTACGAGGAAGAAGGGATGTGTTGGCAGAGGGTGTTTTCCCATGTAGATGAGCCAAATGTCAGGAAAGCCTCTCCCGACAGAACTGTCGGCAGGAGATATGCAAATACATTGCACAATTTGCTTATCTTTTGCTGACAGATCTCTTCAATCTAGACACAGCCAAAGTGAAAATTGCAGTTCCAGAGAAGGAGGGATTACTATGTTGGCCAAAATTCCTCTCGGCTCTGAGAAGTGTCTGTGTCTTTGTGCAGCATATCCCTATCACATCCGTGTCATGTGAAAACCCCAGGTCCAAATTTCACTGAGTTTTGGAGAGGTTAAATATTCACTTCTAAATCTTTAACAAGATTTCATGAATGGTCCCATCCTTATAATGGGCTAAACCAAAACCTTGATTTCCAAAACCCCTGAATTTTACAATGTTTGGAACCTGGCTCTGAAGTCTGTGACCTGGCAGATCTCTAGGTTGAAGACATAATTAATTCTTCTGATGACAGGTTAGGGGTGTGAGTAATTTCACTAAGATATAGGACCAATTTTTGTACCTAGATCACTTGCACATGAATCAGAGACGATCACAAATTACTGAAGTTCATGCCTCTACTGCCGTTCAAAGACCTGATTTATCTGAAGAGAAAAATAAGTGGTACTCGGTGCCAGGCAGTGGTGATTAACAGCTAGTCATGTGCTGGAAAAATGCAAAGAAAAGCAATCACTTTGGAGATAATTCTAGTAGAGTCTCTAAGTTGTTGTGTGAACTCCCCCTGCCCCTGGGGGAAAAAAAAAAGGATGTGGCTGCCCAACAGCTCATTTCAAAGGTGTAGAGGAGAAATTAATACTGGAGCCCTGGGTGCTCAATGTCTCTGATAATGTTGTCCCAGGAGTCTAGAGCAGGTTACTTCCTGACCCCATGCAATCATGCACCAGTACAGATAATTTTTGACATTCTGGCAGCCAACTTCTCCCTGCCTCAGTTTCCACCTCTGTAACATGACAAGGATCTTGCAAGGTTGAGATAAATACTGTTATCATTTTATTCACTCACCTGATAACATGCACAGATCCCAAGAGGTCAAAAATTATGCATATGTAATGCACACAGCTAGTGGGTGTGGTTCACTGTCCATTGTAGTGGTACTTAGACAACTTAGAATAAGAAGACTGAATCTCCTGTACAGCCTTAGATAAGAACTACCTGTTCAGCACAAGCAGTAGGGCCTCAACTGCTAAGCTCCCGAGGTCCCAGGTTTGGGTCTGCCTGTCAGCATTAAAAATGCTTTTACATAGTCTTTGATCTCAAAAGTTTCATGCTTTATTTTACTGTGATCACAGTAATTCAGACTTTTTACCCCAAGTCATCTTGTTCCCATGTTCTATAAATTTTATAATTGTTACCCTATGATATTGGTTCAAACAACCACCAATAAAAATCTGTACTTGCAGTTCATAAGGCTGAATAAGAATATGCTAAACACTTTTTCTAGACTCAGGGCTGGTCTACAGTGGGATATTACACTGGTGTAGCTATATCTTTCAAAGATGTGAAAAATAAGGTTACCATATAAAAAAGAGGACACCCCTCTGAGAGGGAGTGTATCTGTATCAGTATGTACCAGCTCATGCTGTGTTAATGTGTTATAGGATATAGAGTACATTAATACAACAGGAGCTGGTAGATACTGATACACTTCTCGGGGTGTCCTCTTTTTTTGAAAGGTCAAATGTGGTAACCCTATGAAAAATCCACAGTGCTGAGAAATATAGCGATACTGAGCTAATATTCAGTGTAGACGGCATTAGGTTAATGGAAGAACTCTTCTGTTGAACTAAGCTGCTGCCACTCAATGACGTGGTTACTTTAATTGATGAAGAAACCGGTTGTACTGGCACAGGTAGTGTCTATACCCAAGTCTTACAGAAGCATCACTGCAGGTTTTCAAGCCCTTCAAGTGTTAATGCTGTCTTTCTGAAATATATATTTTTTTCCCTTTAACATATGGCTAAGCAGCCAGTGCTATTTCCAATTGGTGTTTTCTGCCCTATGAATAGTTTGTAATAAAAAAAAAAACCCAGGTCCTAACTGTAGGAAAAGAAGAAGAGCTGAAGCCGACAGATTGTACAGGCCTGCCTTTCTAGGCATTGGCAAGGAGAGGGTTAACACTCAAACCTTCAGCAAAATAATTAGCACAGGTGTTTTTTCTTTTTGCCAACTACTCTAGCCAGGAGGGAAATGTGGCTGGGCTCAGTTGGAGAGAATCACCCTGGTAAGAAAGACTATAAAGAGTGAGTTTTCAGTCTGAGTGTTCTTTGGGCTGGTCTGGGTAGCACAGGAGAGAATATAGCTGTGAAAAGCCCTTTTGGGTCCTTATTAGGAAACTTCAGTTGTCTGTTTTGTGTCTCATTCATTTAAATCTCTAAGCTGTGAGTTGTTTCTTCAACATCTAACCTTCGCCTTCCTTTGAAAACACTCAGAAAGGCATGCAGCATGTGTGGCAGTGTTACCAGGAGCCTGCAGTTGAATTAGGCTCTCCTAATATAATGATAATAAATTTGGGAAAGAGAGAGTTACTTGCTGCCATGCAGGCTAGCAGGAAATTGGGGTTTAGGTGTCTGAATGTAAGTGCAAGGAGCAAATCTTTTATTTCTAGGGCTGGTTAATTGAGGCCACAGTGTTAAACCTTATAGCTGTCAAGAGGCAGAAAGCCAAATTGCTTTCCATGTGAAGCTGCCAAGAGCTATCAGCCACTGTCCTAGACCTTTTTTGGAGCTGAAGAATAGTAAGGAATCACTGTATGAAACAGAATATTAAAAACTGAGATGTGCAACCTGAATGTTAAGTCTGTCTCAGAGTCACTATTTTCAGTTATGAATACTTGCTTGTGTTGTCCCAGTGTTTGCACACTGGGATAATGGTAAGAGAGAGACATCTATGTTTTGCAAGGCTGTTGCAGCCAATTGGTCTCAATCATGAAAAGGTCAGTTTGCGGTAATTTCTCTCCTGGTGAGGGAATTTGGGGCTGCTCCTCTAACTGCAGTCAAACAAGATGAAAGCGCATTTTCAGGTGTATCAGGGACTTCATGTGCTGCATTCTTCAGGCTGTAGTTTGTGGAATGAGGAACAAAGAAGCATCAGGCTGCTATGTATGTGTCTGAGATACCGATCCCCTTGAGTGAGAGCAGAGTTACAGAGGTTTAGGCAGGTACCCGGTAATGCACCGCAGTCATAAGAGTGACTACCAGACTTGCCACATTGAAAGGTAGGTGCAAAATTCCTCTCTTTTCTTAGGCTTTCCTACAAGAGTTCTCTCCATTCCACACTGTTCAGCAGGGAAATGAATAAAGAAAACCAAGTTATTCCTGCTCTCAAGAACTGTTCGCCTCCAATCCTATGTGCATTGCTTTTTCTTGGAAGGAAGAACTAAATGCTTTGGTTTGGCCTGAGGGGGCTTTCATATACTATAATGATGTGGGTAAGATAAGAAACAAGACAGTGCACTGTCAAGCCCAAACCCAGGATGACTGTTGAGCCGCCTTGAGTTTGAATTTCTTTCGTATTCTGTAGTTCCACAAATAGTTTTGGTGTGGGACCAGTTCATGTTGGCCTGGCCTGGCCTGGCAACCCCCTATCTCTCTCACGATTCACAGTTTCAAATGCTTGAGTCCCACAGTGGCAGCAAGAACTTCATGGCAATTAGACACAGCAGTTAAGGCTCCAACCAGGGCACAGCAGGGAGGACCATTGTAAGCACAGCTGTTAGCGGGCTGCTTCCTGGGATAGAGTTTCAGTATTAATACACTGAAGTGTTCTGGGGGTAGAAGTAGTCAACATATTTAACAATTAACGTACAAAGAATAACATTTAATCAAAACCACAGTAGTAAACAGCAGCTAGATAGGAGTGGTGTTCAGAGCATGGAGCCGGTCATCTGTTCTGGGAAATAATGCCTTCTCCTTTTAGGCTACATGCACACTCAGCAATCTGTTGACAGAAGTGACTGTTGGAAGATTTCTTCTGACAAAACTTCTGTCGACAGATCACGTCCACCCACAAAAGGAGATCAAAAGAGCAATCCACTCTATTGACAGAGTGGCCAGATTGCTCGGCTGTGCTCTTGACAGATCAGACAACTGAAAGCTCAGCAAACAGGGCCACCTGGTGAACTGGAAACACTGTCCATCTACTGGGGGGCTTCCGAGAGTGCCCACATGGCTTTTTTATTGACAAAAACTGTTGATAAAAGCATTATTCCTCATTGCAGAAAGGCAGATCACTGTCGACAGAAGTGCCAAGTTTATCGACATGTTGTCAACAAAACACATTTTGTGTGTAGACACTGTGAATTTAGTCAAAAAAATCCAGTTTTGTTGACAAAACCATCTAGTGTAGACATAGCCCTACATAGTAGGATGATTTGGTTAGTTTTGAAGATGAGTCCCACGGAATCTGAGGCAAGGTCTTGGACCAATTTTTGTAGTTAGATCACTTTCACTTGAATCATAGAAGATCACAAATTACTGAAGTTCATGTTAAGTTTTACTGCTGTTCAAAGAGATGATTTATCTGAAGAGAGAATATAACTGGTCATGGTGCTGGGCAGTAGTAATTAACAGATAGTCATACACTGGTGAACTGCAAAGAGAGCAATCATTTTGGATAAGTGCGGATAATTCTAGTGGAGTCTCTTGGTCACTGTGAGAACTCCCAAGCGTGTGAGGGGATATGGGTGCAGGCTGTGATTTCTCTGTAGTTCTGCCTCCTCTTGTCAAGTGCCATGATCCTGTATTGGCACTTGGGAAGGCACCAAGTTAGCAGCCCATGAAAAAACAAGAGAATTCACATCTAATGAGTTATTTAAAATTATTTCACTCTTGTTTAAAAATTATTTCACTCTTGACAATAAACTGCCCAACCCATTCTAAAATTTTATTGCTGATTGATAGTTCCTCCAGCAAGAGGTACTGGTGATGGCAGCTTAGTGCACCCTTATATTTCCTGACCATAAACATTGCATGATATGGAATCATATTTGCTTCATGAATATATACAATGAGAAGTTCCAATAGATAGCCAGATCCTGTGTCTGGTTCTTCCGAGATTTTCCTCCAACTACATAGGGGTAATCTGCTTTCACCAAGTGTGGGGGAAAGCCCACAGATCTGCTTGTTCCAGTAAGCATGTTTTCTCTCTTTTTTTCCATCCCTTTGTGGAATAAATTTTGTTATGTGCAGTGAGGCATGTGCAGATGTGCATCACCAGTAGAAAAGGGTGGCAGTAGTAGAAATACTTTCTGTTCTGTGGAAGAAGTGCGGTTTGAGGAAAGTGATAGGCGATGTAACAATGCTTTCCTGTCTTCTCAGTGATAATGGTAGGGAAAATGTATCACTAAGGAAGGAGAATACAAAGCCAGTAAGGAAAGTGAAGGAGAACTGGCAAACTTTCAACTGTGGTGGGGCTTTGAAGGCATAAGAACACTGTGCCAATCCTTTTGATCATGAGGGGATGTCCTGAGATCAGGGAATCTGGGGGCCTTGAACCCTTTTTTCAGTTTGGGAAGCCAAACAGTGCTGAGGTCAGGAATGATTTGTCCAGAAGAGCAAGCATCAAAATCACTATGACCATAATAAATTGTAGGCATTGTATGTGTGAGGCATCTTTCTGTGGCTGGCTGGTTGACAATGTTTATTAATCATCTACGTCTTTCTGAAATCGTTTGACACCAAAAGCATATAGATATTTTCAATGGGACTGCAAAGCCATTGACTGTGCCAAGTGCTATCCTTGAGTTCCAAGTCTGCAAAGATCAGGTCTACATGGTTTTGGTATCTCAGAGGAACTATGATTAATGGGTCTATTGTGACTGTTGGACCCAATATTTGTAAATGGCATATCATGTCTTTGTTTAGTTGTTGTGATCATTCTGCTTCTGGGGCTTGTAAACTGTATGGCAATGCTATGGACAACTGAAATAGACAACATGTCTGTTGAATTTAATTTTTATTTCTGTATGTCAACCTACTTAGGCTTACATGTATTCATAGAATGATCTTTTTACTGGATAAGTTTCTTTGTTTTCCAGTATTTGTGTGTGTGTGTCTTTTTCTGTAGCTGTCTTCCTCTGTGCCTGTCTTTCTTTCTCCATAATAGTACAATGGAGCATGTATTCATTTGCATAAAAGGAAAGGGGTGAAAGCTATGTGGTATGAGGTTAGTTATCATTCTTGCTTATATGCATTGGTAACTTCATGCCATAAAAAAATGAATGCATGAGTATTTTACTTGCTTTTTCATGTACGGAAGAGCATATTGCACTTGGCTTTGACGATACACCTTTTAAAGGCTTCATGAGATTCTCATTTTTTTAGCTTTTAGATTATCATTTTGTTTTCTTAGCTCCATTGTATTTTCTAGGTTTATGGGAACATATAGTCCCAAAACCAGATTAATACAAAGGACATAGGGGGCTGTATCCTAGGTCCTGTAATCACATGGTGAAATCAAAATCTTATACTTTTTTGAATATAAGGTACGTTTGTAACCCTAGTGGTCATGAGGGGAAAGCCTAAAAATAGGACGAGAGTGTAAAAGAAGCAGTGACAACTGCCCGAGCCTACAGACAGCCTGAGACTTTACTCCAGGAGGTAAAAACAACCCCAGTTATGTACATGGAGCATTAGTACTAAGACCCACTGTTTTTGGGAATGCAGCAATACATATCCTTTATCTTGGCAGAGGGTAGATTAGAATCTGGATGGCCCCTACCATCCCTCCTAGCCATATGATTGTACCACTATCCAGCATAGGGCTCTGAGTGGCAGGAAGAGAGGAGATTTGTAGGTCCCTAGCTCGTTCACCCATACAGATATACCCCAACTCTTGGGGTAAATATTTGAGTGCTGCTCTCCTGGCTTTTACTGAGGTCAGGGAAGCATTCCTGAGGAGAAAAAGGAGGCCTCCATTGTGAGTGAGAGCCGGGGTGAAAGCTGTGGGGGCTCCTATGTTATCTAGGTGTTTTTGACAGTCAAATGGGCTTATGTGAGGTGATTATAAGAATGAGACTGAGCAGCTCCAAAAATTTCTTCCACAACGTATTTTTCTCCCTTGAAAATCCTTTTAGTATTAAAATTCAAATATTTGTGCGTAAGCAGTGAAACAAAATGAAAGCATGGTCCATTAAACAAACACCACTGCTAGACTCAGATATTTCACAATATTGCTGCATGTTTAATAGTCTGCACTCCACTTTTTATCTAGAGCAGCTATGTAATTATTTCAATTAGCTGATCAAATCTGGACTCTTTTTTCATGATGTTGGCTATGAGCAGCAGAACGAAATCAAGTGCCACTAATAATAATAATTTTCAATTTAAAAACAAAAGTAGTAGATAACGAGCTTCTGGCCTTTGTGTGGCTTCTCGTAGCTGGGTATTAACATCACAAAAACACACTAAAATTGGCACTCTCCATAGCATCAACAGAGAAACCCACACATCAAAGAGGAAGATGACTGAGCTACCGCTCCCGTTTTTATATGCTATAGGCTCAGCACTGTGTGTGTTGTAGGAGCAGGGTGGGGTGAGAAGGGAAGGACCTAGGGAAGTGATGTCATGCACCATGCCATAAGAATGCATGGCTGCTGCCCATGCTGCACCATCTCTGAAGACAGATACAATGAGAAGTCCTGTGATGCCTTATAGACTAACAGAAGTTTTGGAACATAAGCTTTCGTGGGCAAAAACCTGCTTAGTCAGATGCGTGAAGCGGGTCTTTGCCCATGAAAGCTTATGTTCCAAAAAATCTGTTAGTCGATAAGGTGTCACAGGACTTCTCATTATTTTTGCAGATACAGACTAGCACAGCTATCCCTCTGATGACAGAGGACTACAATTTCCAAGGCTATCAATCCAGTTGCTTTTGTAAGCTCTAAATGAGAGAAGGAAAGGAGAGACAGAGATAGGGGAAGGACACAGGTATCTATTGTACTGATGTCAAAAAAACACTGATGAGCAAATATACAGTCAGGACAAATTCTAAGCTCTGATGTACGGTGCAGACCACAGCCTATCAGTTATTTGACAAATAGACTAGCATAAATTCAACACTGTAATGCACTTTATCAGCTTTTTCCTTTTTTATTTACTGGGGAGTGTACAGATTAATTCCTTAAGGGCCAAGTACTGTTTTTATCATGCAGCCAGGATACATGGGAAATGCTTGTGTCTGCCTGGGTTAGGGAGTTAGAATAATCCTTATCCTGAATCCACTGAATGGCCTCAGAACTACCCATCAAAGCTGGGGTAGTGCTAGTGGCTGCAAAGAATTCTTGTACACTGTTGAATGGTATGAAATATGAAGCTTTTAGGAGTGGAAATATCCTCTGTAATTTTAGCTTAACATACTCCACCTTGCATAAAATAGGTCAGAACTACACACCCAAACCTCACTAATAAAAGTTCTATTCTTTTGATTGAATGTCATTAGAAATTGCCCTCATTATGGTTCAACAGGTCATGCAATAGGGTTGCCTCTCAACATGACCTTGTTAGAGATTGCCTCTTGTGTGAAAACCTGTTCAAAAGTGAAGGCTGGATTAGGCTACACACTTAGTCAGATGGCACTGTTGAGAAAAATGCAGAGTGGTGCTTCAGTCTAATGACATTGTGAAATGTGAAGCAATAATAATACATTCCATGCCTATGAAAACATGGAGGTAGCCGAATTAGAGCTGTGAGAACATTGTGAATAAGGTCTCTAAATTCTTCAAATTTAGGATCTTAGGTCAAGCGTACACTAAAAAGAAAGGTCAAATTAGGATAGGCAATTTCAGTTACATTAATTATGTAGCTGGGGTAGACATACCTTAATTTGAGCTTTCATGCCATTTCCGCTTCAGGAGGCTGATGGGAGCAAATGCTCCCATTGACTTCCCTTACTTCTTGTGAGGAGCAGAAGTATTGGCAACAATGGGGGTACCCCATGAGTTCAATTTAGTGTGTCCCTATCAGACGCACTACATTAAACTCCAGAAGATTGACTGTGGCAGCATCTTTCTTCCCATTAGTGAAGACACACCCTTAGATTCTTGCCAAGAAAGAAAGAACCCTCTGAGCCTGGGTTGGACTAGTCATCCATTTAGCTCAACAGTAGCCAGTGCTAGATGCTTCAGAGGGAATACACAGAACAGGGCAATTATTGCGTGATCCATCCCCTATCATTCAAGCTTAGCATCTTTCAAAAGTCAGAGATTTAGGGCCAGCTAAGGCTGAGTGCAAAACTCTGTTTAGCTAAGTAATAAGTAGATGAAGGAGCAAGTCAATACAAACTCTAATGTTATTGACTCTAAGCAGCCATGAATGGACAGCAGGGCAGGGTCGGTGTGCTTCTTTTCTCTAGAGAGATCACCTAGAATGAACACAATCCTGAGGCTTGACTTAAAAGGCAGCTCTCCTTGTTGACCTACAACTAGGGCAAGAAATAGAGTAGAGGTTATTGCAGTGGATGTGAAAATATAGGGGGCAAGCACCAGTTTGATTTTTTTTCTGGGGTTTTCTGTAATGACTTTTTGCTCATCATTTTTCATTGCATAATACTGGGACAAATCTTTCTGCTCAACACTTTTCCTTTTTACTGAATGGCACCTGAAAGTCAAAACGTATGGCAACGTGCAGAATAAAACAAAGACAGGAAACGGTATACTGTAGGCTATTTACTGATGGCTGCTCAGCAAATTTAATCACATACCTGCTGTAACTCTATCATCATTTCCCTTGATGAGAACATCACAGGCTAAAATTTGTAAAGGAGGGGAAAATGAACATAATCCAACTGTAACAGTAACAGCCAATTCTGCTCTGATGGGAAGAGGCACTGTATTGGTGCCAATACATTAACCCAACTTTCATATTACAGTAGGGATTCTTAATGGCCATTAAATTTCCCATGGCATTTCTCTGAGGAGGTAACTGAGTGCCTCAATGAAGCCTTTGATTTTATTCCTACTGAAGAGAACAGAATATTTCATAAATGCTTAGTATGTTCCTAGTTCATTTCTTGCACATGGCACACGTGTGTGTTGAGTGGAGATACACACCCAAGAATTCTGCATGAGTAGCATATATCTGTGGATCAGAGGGGCATTTCCAGTTACGATAGTGAATAATTTGGGAAGGTAGGTGAGGCCTTCTTTCCTTTTAGATCTGAATTCATCTTTGCCTCCACATACAAACATCTGCTATTCCATTTTTATTGCTACACTACAATCTCAAGAGCTCAATTAATGATCCAAAAATAAATGGGAGAATAAATGTGAGATTAGGGAAATAACTTTCCACCGTTTTAGGTGAGTATTTCTCACGTCTATAGTAAAGTGTGTGCACGTCTGTGTGCATCTTTCTTAGTTTCCCTGGGTTATGAAGTTCTCAGGTCGAAGAATTCTGTTACCCCCTTTCTTGGTAATCATACAAATCAGCCCTCTCTACTGTACCCCCTACAGCTAAATCTTTGTAGGTGCTATAGTCAACTCATGTCATAATTAATTCTGACCTCTGCTCTCCCAACATTTTTTTTTTTTTTTTTTTTTTTTTTTTACAGTATATGCCCTCCATAAACTAATGCTAAGGTCATCTTTCAGTCTTGCCATTCTGCCCATGTGTCCTCCCTCTTCAGATACCATTCCTGGCTTCCTGTATTTACAGTATGAAGTTGAAGCTTCCTGGTTTGATTTTTAAGGTCTGGCATAGTTTTACTCACTAGCTACATCCTTACTCTCATTTTCTCTTTCCCTTCCTCTCACTCATCCTTATGCTTCCCAGTTTTTAATCCTTATTGTGACCTTCACCTCCTTTCTCCATGTTGTATTTCAAGATGCTTCCCCCACTTGTAACAACTTCTTACCTTTTGGCCACGAACCATTTCCTTCTTCTTTTCCAAATTCCTCCTTCACATTTGTTTCTTTCATTTATCCTGCCTGTTCTCATCCCCTCAGTACTTTTGTCTCAGCATCCTCAGCTGCCTGAGCCATTGTACCATATTTTCTTTTTGACTTACCATTCTTTGTATACTAGTTAGGGTGAAGCAATTACCATAAAATTATCACTATATTATTTCAAAACCTGTCAGTGCTGTACAACATATAGGGAAATTAGGGCCTCTATCTAAGGAATCATCATTCTAAAAGACACAGAGATGACACGTTTCAGACACAATATACCACATGACCAGAAGACAGACCTTGTTAGTATAAGTTACTAAGCAATAACAAGACAAGAAGCAATGGGCTTAAATTGCAGCAGGGGAGGTTTATGTTGGACAGTAAGAACAAAATTCTGTTAGGGTGGTCAAGTACTGGAATAAATTGCCTAGGGAGGTTGTAGAATTTCCATCACTGAAGATATTTAAGAACAAGTTGGATAAATATCTAACAGGGATGATATAGATGGTGCCTGGTCCCATGGTGAGGACAGGGGTCTGGACTTGATCTCTTTTTTTGAGGCCCCTTCCAGTTCTAGTATTTTATGATTCTAACAGTTCCAGTTCCAGGAAATATATTTGAACACAGAACTGTGGCTTAGCTATGTGTTACGTTTTGGTTCTGATTTTGAATCCCTTCCAAAGTAGACTGCTGTTTTCGTGTCTCAGTTCTATATGTGCAAGGATTGAGAAGTCAAATATGCAGTAATCGTTTTTTGAAATGTTTGCACATGGGTGATGTGGAGATTTTGCTGTATCATTTTTCGGTATTAATTCATTCGTATGATTGTCTGGTTTCCTCCACTTAATTGTTAGAGCAGCATTTAATTCACTGGATTTGATACACCACATGTTGTGATAGTCACATGTAGGATCCATGGTTCCTGAAAAGTGTGTCATGGGGCATACTGATAATTGTAGCAGTGGAGAGTCATCTCCAGGATATTCATCTCTTGTTCTGACAGAGCTAATTAATGCTCATAGCACAAAGGGCCACATATAAAGGTGGGTTTGTATGTCAAAATGGGGCATTCATACTGCTTGGACATAATTTCTGGTCGAGGAGGCGGCAGAATACTAGACAGGATAAATCCTGCTGAGAGGATTTTAGGAAGGCATTAAGGGATTGATGGAACTTGATAGAACTTGTACCTCTCTCATCTGGCACCCTCAGGACATGACCAGTGCATGATGAGAGAATTTGCTGGACCACAAGAGTTCAATATTGCCTAGCACATTACCAACACTTCCACTGTCTACTGGGCTCTTAGAAGACATTTAGGGGTAAATTGGAGTTAAATAACAGCACAGAACACTGAGAGCCAGGACTGGTGGCTATACACAAACTTTATTGGACCATGGGAAACTTGGTCACACTCTTGAGTGGTCATCTGGTTAAGTAAAATCATGCTGGATTATGGATATTGCTGTTTTAGAGAGTTCTGGATTAGAGAGATTCAACCTGTAGTGGCGTACTCTCTGCCCTGAGTAACTGAAGTGTTAGCAGTATTTGAGCTTACTCCCTAACAGGGCAGCTAGCTTGAGTTTATATCACCACTTAACCTAAAGATTTTTGTATGTGGACAGGAGACATGTTATGGAACACACTCAAATTATACCTTAAGATGACATTAAAGCAAGTATAAGGCCGCTGTTTAATGGCTTTCTATTCTGTGTGAAGAGAATTGTTGGTTTCAGTTTAGTTTCTGGAAATCATATGTCCTCATTCCCAGAAACTAGACTGGTCAACATTTTTTAAAAAGAATCCTGCACACCAAAGCCTTTTCTTTTTTCATATTATTTGATAAAAATTCATAGTTTTCTAAGGAAATTGTCATGTATCAAAAAACACCAACATTTCTGTCAAAAAGAAAAAGTTATCGGGAAATTTTGTCAGACAAACACAATAGTACTGTAGCTGGTAGTTTTAACAGAAGACATGGATTTAATGGAGATGATGATTGAACTACTCTTCCATCCCTAGCGTAGATGGTAGCTTTCAACAAGTTAAAGCACATTGGAGGAGCAACAGTAATAAGCTTATGCTATTTTGATGCTGTATATGAATAGTACAACCACTCAAAATTTTTCAGTGCAAATATATTTTAAAGTGAAATGGGATTAGGTTTTTCTCTAAATGGTGATTTTTTTCAATAAAACTGAACATTCTGAAGTTCGTTTTTATTTGGAAATTTGAGGAGTGATTTTTCCCTTGCCCTTTTTTCCTTTATTCCTTTTGGAAGTGTTTTGGAAAGATATGCAATGGGAAAATACCAGGAGAAAAGGGGAGCTGATGCCTCTACCCCCAAAAATGTGTTCAAAAATTGATTTTTAAAAATCAGTTTGTGTGAAATAAACAAAAAATCTTCAATATTGAAACTTTCCGACTAGAAACAACTTTGAAATTTTTAAATTTTATGGTCAATTTTTTTCATAAATTTGTGGACTGCTTTGTCAATCCAGGGCATTTCAGTGACACTGAATATGCTTAAAAGAGATGAAAGCTTGAAGCTGCTAAGTATGAAACTTAATTGAAATCACTATATAAACTCTTGTACAGTATTTTTTACTAAAATGCCATAATTACACAGTATGATCGTTAATAAGAATTATTGTCTACAAAGGAAACCTGCTTTACAGAGGTTGAAATAGCACAAAAGAACCACTATCAAATTTGTACTTTATTAAATAACAACAAGCACTGTAAAACTATCCTTAGCTTTTGCTTCACAAAACTCAGTTTTAACTTCAGCACTCTTTCAGAGTTTAACAAAGTAGTTAGCTTAATATTTTCAATTACATGCTTCATACCTTCATCTTTAATTTTATTTCATTTTTAATTACGTGTGTATAAAAATATCAGTCTTAATCCACATTCCTATTCTGCAATGTTAATGTGAGTAAAAATAATCATAAAAATATTTTTCTCACTAAAGTAAACATATATGACTCCAAATACACACATTCTGTGGAATTCAATGAAGTTATTCTGGATTTGCATGGGGAAAGCGAAGGCAGAATTTGGCTAATTAATAATAATTTATTTTAGATGTCTCCTTACCTGTATGCACTCTACCAAATTCACTGCTGGAACAAAAATGAGCCTAACTCCACTTCAGAAGTGGCAAATTCAGCCTTAGCAGTTTTTAAATGAAAAAGTGTCATACTTTTTGCTAGAATGTGTCCCTTGTAAAGAAGAGAGCCCACTTTTCAAATCCCATCTCAATGATCATATGGAATATTACTCATTTTATTACCTATTATACACTAGATACCTTGGATAGGCCATTTCTCAATGAGTATATGACAAAAGAAAGAAACAAGTGGAAGGAAGATAGTGTCCTATTTTTTTCCTTATTATCTTCTCATGATATTACATATTTTATGTTCTTTGCCATCACTGTAAAAATGAAAACTTGAAAGAGAATTCAAGTCATCAATCCACATAAATAAGTTTTTCATCTTTACTCCCAGCAAATATGTCTTTTGCTGATATCCTACAACATGAGAGAGTGAAAAATTACCTCAACCATCAGCTGACTACAATATACACCAGGAAAAACAACTCAGCATTCCCACAGATGATGGATCTTTTCACATAAGGTGTGTTCTGATTGTGCAGTTACTTTCTTTGTCAGTAAAGTCAACATTCAAGGAACCACCAGTAACAGTAATTTACATATAACTGTATGTTGAGCTGATCGGGTACGAGGAAACAAGACTGTTATTACAATAATAGACAGTGACTGTATTACATACTTGCCTTTTATTACTAGTTAGATACATGCAGATAAACAATTTCATCTTGCTTTTTCACGTTATTAGTTTGTGCCAGTTTTCAGAGGGGTCGACGCTGAGATCATTACTAGAATTCTACATTTTTGCATTGCGCAGTCACTTTAATTCAATCTGCTCAGACCTCAGAGCTATACACTGACATCTCTCTCAAATTTGGCTTACACTGCTGTAAAACTATTCACATCGCTTACTGCCCCAGCACACTGTCAATAAGTGAGATCAGAATCAAGTTCAAAGCGATTATCAGCAAATCCAGCATGTTGTACACTTGATGGGTATGATTGTACAGGCTTCGGGGGAAAGAGGTGCCAAGGTGGCTTTGAGCCATACTATTCATTTTGGATGGTGCTAAGGAGTGATGAACCAAAGTGTCTGGCAGAATGCAAAGTTACATTAGCCTGTACCTGGCTGCCAGTATGGCCCAGGATTTACTGAGTGTTATGCTCTGCGACCTCACTTCTTCTTATCCCTAATATGTCCCTCTCAGCTCATCCAGGGTATGCCCCTATCACCTTTAAATAGTTGTGACATCATTATGTAGAGCTCATGCTACAGGAATGTGTCCATAGCCAACTAAAATGGTTTTTCAGTCCTGTTCTGCTCCTGAAGCAGCATATAGGGATCTGGTCAGGTGGAGAACCCCTCGCCATACAGCTGAGTGACATGGATTGTCAAACTATGTTCAAAACGGGTTCAGATGACCTAAAATAATTTTGCACTGCCCTAAGTTTCCAACAATTTTCTGAAACCCTCAGTAAAATGAAGAAGCTTCTGGAAGTGACAAGCTTGGTGTAAAATACTTTCATTCCCTTTTGATAGCATTTTACTCAGGGCCGGCCTTAGGTTGGATGGCAGCCATGTGTGCGGTGTTATTAGCACAAGCGTGCAGGCCTGGGCTGCTGAAGTGGGATGAATTTGGGTGAGCCTGGGGTTGGTGCTCCACCTAGCCAGTTGGGCAGGGAGTGCTGGTGAGGCTGCCCAGAGGGTCCAGCCAGGCTGAGAGACAGAGGCAGTAGGGACTGATCCTGCAGAGTGGACTAGGGTCCTCCATTCCTGTGGGCACAATGGTGAGGGTGTTTGGCTGGAGTAGTCCCCTGGTCTGAGGAGTGCCATTCTCTATCTTGGGCAGCAGAAGAGTGGTGGCTGCTGGTTGAATGCCCTGCTTTGAAGGCAGTGCCATTGCCAGGAGCAGAAATAGGAGTGGTATGGTATGGTAGCACAATCCTTCTTTGTGTGTTACTGCTGGTTTTGCCAGAAAAAAACCCTCTTGTGTAGATGTAGCCAAGGAGTTTTAGTAGCAGAAAGATCAAACAAAAGCCACTAGAGAAATATAAGCAACTATACATAGGACCATATCCTGCAGTCCTAACTCATTCTTTAGTCAAGAAAAAAGCCCATAGATTTTAAGAATTCTGAGTGTCGGGCAGGTTTGATCCACAGTCAACAGTAACTTTCAGTTACCATTAGTAATTTCTGTTTTAAAGTTTTCTTTCCATACTCTTTGACTAGTTTTTGTGTGTGTGTGTGTGTGTGTGTGTAAATACAAGCTTATGGAAATAGCGAGGCACTGATAGGGCAAACAGGCACCCAGTAAATCTTTATTTTCCAATTGTAAAACAAAAAGAGTGTGTGAAAGAAGAAAAAAGTTCAGCCATATGCATTTTTGATAATTGAAAATATATTTCAATTTTAGAAGAATAGGGGTTTATAAAATGTGGTGGACCACTTCCTGAATAATATTTAAAACTCCCCTCCATGCCTTAACAGTTAGGGGGTGATAAGCCATAACTTTTTTGACTTTGACTTTTACACAATAGAGTGAAATTTGTTTTGATTTAGTGTAAATAAAAACAAATGAAGAAGAAAAGGCCAAGAGCAATCAGCTGAGAGAAGGAAGTGTTCTTCGCCGAGTGTCCCCATGGGTGCTCCACAATAGGTGTCGGGCTCGCCCGGCGCAGCAGATCGGAATTCTTCCAGCAGTTTCTCCTGGATCGCGCATGCGCCAGCGCGCGCCACTCCCTTGCGCGTCCTCAGCCACGTGCGTGATCCGGTCCCCGCCAGTTCCTTCTCAACCGCCATTGGCTGCAGACGGAATCCGCTCAGGCTACGGCCAGAGTCAGATTAGACAGTGTTTCTACGTGTAAATTGTTTCTTTTTTCCAAAAAAAAAAAAAAAAAGAGAGAGAAGACAAAGAGAATATTAAAAAAAAAAAGGAGAGAGGAGCAGAGAAGAAGAGTGGATGTGAAGGCCAGTAGGCCGCTCGCTGCCCTGCAGGCCGGGGTCCGCGATTTGGGTAAACAGGCATGGATAAGGTGCTAAGTACCCTATTAACAGTAAAAGACTCACCGAGATGGCTTCTTCAGGCTTTAAAAAGTGCGAGTCCTGCCGTGAAGCTATGCCGGCCTCCGATGGGCATAGTGAATGCATCTGATGCCTGGGGGAATCACACGTTACCCAGAAGTGTTCCCACTGTGCTAAGCTCACAGCCAGGGCAAGAAAAGACAGAGAAATGCATCTTCAAATGCTCTTGTTTGATAAGGCCCTCCAGCCAGACGCACCAGAGAGGCAATCAGAAGGGCCCTCTGGGTTCCACAAAAGGAAGGCAGCTTCTCTGACCCCCTCGGTGCAAAAACGGAGGAAGCTCTCCCCAGCTTGATCCCTGCCAGCGGTCTCAGTGAGTGGGACGGGCGGAGCACACAGCCCCCAGCCGCATATTCAGGTAAGCGGCACCGCGGCAGCGCACGTGGCAGAGGCTGAGCCTCCGATTACAAAACAGCTGGCACGCACAGTTCCTAGAGTGGTGGCCAGGCCAGCGCAGGAACCGGGGGCACTGCCACAGGCGGCACCGACCCCCGCGGCACCAACGGTGCAGGGCCAGCAGGCATGGAGCCCGCAGGCACTGGAGGACGTTATCCGCATGGCACCGCAGCTGAGCAGGCAGAGTGCGGCGCCGACAGTGGGGCCGAGATCCCCGATGCGGCAGGGGGCGGTGCCAGCCCCTCAGGGAAGGGGAAAGGCAAGAGCAAAAACCCGGCACCGCAGCCCTTCTCTGGATAGGGCTGCACTGCTGCTAACAACAAGCCCTCCCGCTGTGCTACACATGCCACCCAGAAGGCCTGTGTCTCCACCGGCCTATCCAGAACCTCCTTTTCCATTCCTCCAACCAATGTCACCATGGCTGGGGCCACCTTCACCCTTTCTGGGATTGGATCCACTGGAGTACTATCACAAACCAGTGTCACCGCTATCTGTGTCATCGCGGAGGTCTCGCTCTCCCAGACATCGGGGGTACACACCCCGAGAGTGGTCCAGGTCTCCGTCCCCAGGCCCGTGCCCGTGCCCGTGCTGCCATGGTCGTTCCTATCATGCTGGACACAGACACCCCAGGCCTACGCCCAGGGGCAGGTCCCCCCTGGCCAGCCAATACCCCTGTGGACGCTCCTGGGCAGGGATGGAAACTCAGTTATCTCAAGGGGATTTAATTTTAGAACCCCGAGACTTTCCTTAGCAATCCTCCAGCGAGCGGGTGCACCATCGACCGCAGGAACCTGAGAGTTCGAGGGAGGTTTACTCTAGTGGTTCCTCCTCATCCTCCCCAGATGACGCCATGGCCCCCGGGGATGTCTCCCCCTCGGATGACCTTAAACAGTTTCAGGATCTGTTTAAAAGGGTGGCTTTCACGCAAGGCATTCAAACGGCAGAAGTGCAGGAGAAACATCACAAACTCCTGAAAAATTTGAGACTCCCGGCTTCATCCAAAATTGCTATCCTGCTGGATGAAGCCATTATGGAGTCAGCCACTACCATATGGCAGACTCCGGCCTCTGTTCCGCCTATGAATAAAAGAGCGGACAAGAAGTACTTCGTCCCGGCAAAGGGCATGGAGTTCCTCTTCAGTCACCCACAACCGAACTCACTGGTGGTCAAATCATCCCAGCAGAGGTCAAAGACTTCTCAATACAAATCGGGGGGATCAGACAACGATGCCAAGAAGCTAGAGCTGTTTGGCAGGAAGGTATATTCCTCTTCCACCCTACTATTGAGAGTGGCAAATTATGCGGCACATCTAGCAAACCATACCTTCGATAATTACTCCAGGCTTACTTCTCTCATGGATTCACTTCCGGAGGATAAGAAGCTGGTGTTAAAGGCAATTGTGCAAGAAGGCTACGCCGCTTTGAGGACGGGAGTCCAGATCGCCCTGGATGTGGCAGATACAGTGGCACGCTCAACGGCTACAGCAGTGGTCATGCGTAGAGAATCCTGGCTCCAGACATCGGGCATCCCGAGGGATCTACAGGCGAAGATCGTGGATCTTCTCTTTGACACACAAAAGTTGTTTGCAGACTCAGCCGACTCAGTCCTCCACTCCAGTAAGGACTCGAGAGCTACACTTAGAACCCTGGGTATTTATATCCCTCCATATAGGAAGAAAAAATATTACCCTCAGCAAAGACGCTACCCGTACCAACCACAGCGTGCGCAGTATCAGCGGGGCTACGACCAAGGGCGACATCAACAGCAGCAACAGTACAGAATTCCCAGGCGACATTCCCAACAAAGCCGTACACCCTCAGGATAGGCCCAAAGGCAACAAGTTTGACGGGCATGTCGAGGGCTGCACTATCACTACCATCGCGCAATGCCACTCTCATCTCATGTTCCATCATCGCCTCAGACCATTTCACTCCCAATGGCAAAAGATCACCGCAGACAAATGGGTGCTGGAGATCATAGCCACGGGTTACGCGATCCCATTCCAGTTGCTCCCACCAACGAAGCCTCCCTCCCGGCCCCACCTCCGGGACACTGCCCACGAGGCGAGGCTCAAACAGGAGGTGGACCATCTTATGTTCACAGGGGCGGTGGAAAGAGTGCCAGAACAATTCCAGGGGAAAGGGTTTTATTCACGCTACTTCCTCACAGAGAAGAAAACAGGAGGCTGGAGGCCCATCTTAGATCTTCGGGGCCTCAACCGCTACTTGCGCAAGCAACGGTTTCGGATGATTACAGTCGCCTCCATACTCATGGCACTGGACGATGGAGATTGGTTTGCAGCCCTCGACTTACAAGATGCTTACTTTCATATAACAATCCACCCGGCACACAGGCGCTTCCTCCACTTCATGGTCGGCAAGGAACACTTCCAGTACAGGGTTCTTCCATTCGGCCTCTCCTTGGCCCCCAGAGTCTTTACCAAAACCTTGGCAGTGGTGTCAGCCTACCTGCACAGACAGGGGGTATTCATATTTCCATACCTGGACGACTGCCTACTGAAAGGAGCCTCGAAGACAGAGGTCCTACGCATGATACACGTCACAGCGGACACATTTTCTTCATTGGGCCTAGTCATCAACCTCGCGAAGTCAAAGACCGACCCCACACAGGACATAGAGTTCATAGGGGCACACACAAACTCTATCACAGCAAGGGTGTATCTGCCCAACGTCCGCTTTCGCGCCATCAGTACGCTGGTGCAAGTCATTACATACAGCCCCACGGTGCCGGTCTTAACGTGCTTACAGCTGCTGGGCCATATGGCGGCAGCAACATTTGTGGTACAGAATGCCAGATTGCACATGTGAAGCCTACAGCATTGGCTGGCGAGCATCTACAAACCGGCATCCCACACTGTTCACAGGGTAGTGTCGCCCACGACAGAGGTGCGCAGATCCCTGGCATGGTGGGTAAACCCCAAGAACTTGCTAGGAAGGGTGCCTTTTCACCAACCACAAATTTCTATTTTTCTTACTACCGACGCCTCCCACATAGGATGGGGAGCACACATCGGCGACAAGGTGACGCAAGGGCTGTGGTCCCCTGCGGAACAGTCACTGCACATAAACATACTAGAGGTCAGAGCAGTGTTCAGCGCCTGCAAGCATTTCTGAGACCACATATGTGGCAAAGTAGTTGGGATCAATACAGACAATACCTCCACTATGTTTTACATAAATCGACAAGGAGGAGCCCGATCCCGTGCCCTATGTGCAGAAGCAGTCCGACTGTGGAACTGGTGCATCGCCAACAACATTACGTTGAAAGCCTCGTACTTGCCGGGTGCTCACAACGTGAAAGCAGATCAGCTGAGCAGGCGCTTCGCACTCATGCACGAAGGGCAGATCCACGCCGATCTGCTACGACCGATCTTTCATACATGGGGGTTTCCTCAGATCGATCTGTTTGCCACACAGCACAACAAGAAGTGTCCCCAGTACTGCTCTAGGGCAGGAGTGGGGTGGGGGTCCCTGGGGGACACATTCATGATTCCATGGAAGGGCCCCCTACTTTACACGTTTCCCCCCACAGCGCTTATCCACAAGGTCTTGCAGAAAGCCAGAAGGGAGAGAGCTCGCATGATACTAGTAGTCCCAACGTGGGATCAGCAGCAATGGTTTCCCTTGCTTCTGCGCATGTCAGACCACCCACCGCTCCCCCTACCGGGGGCGCGGGACCTACTCTTGCAGTCCCAGGGGTCCATAGTGCACCTGAGCCCGCAGAGCCTGCGCCTACAAGCATGGCTAATCCATGGCTCAGTTCCTTAGAAAGTACATGCACGGAGGGAGTACAACAAGTGCTGGAAAGTAGCCGAAGGACCTCCACCAGGAAGACTTATAAGCAGAAATGGACTCGATTCACAGCCTGGTGTTCCGCCAAACAGTTAGCTCCCCTTGCCGTTCCTATACCAGTAATACTTGAATACTTATTGGACCTCAAGAGGGACGGACTTTCATTATCCTCGCTAAAAGTCCACCTCGCTGCTATATCAGCTTTTCGGCATACAGAGGAGGGGCCCACGGTATTTGCCCATCCTATTGTTACCAGGTTCTTGAAGGGGTTGGTAAACCTGCACCCCCCTCGGAAACCGCTTCTACCATTGTGGAACCTGGACCTGGTGCTCAGCACGCTCACGGGTCCACCTTTTGAACCATTAGCCACGGTTCCCCTACGTCTCCTTACGATAAAAACAACCTTCCTCCTTGCAATTATGTCAGCTCGCAGGGTCAGTGAGCTTGCAGCAGTTATGGCAATGCTGCCCTGCACGGTATTCTCAAAGGAGGCGGTAACCTTACGGCTGCACCCAGCCTTTGTTCCAAAAGTTTCATCAGAATTCCATCTTAACGAGCCAATAGTTTTACCCTTGTTTTACCCGAAGCCTCACAGCTCCAGCAAGGAGGCACGCCTGCATCTCCTGGATGTGAGAAGGGCGTTGGCCTTCTACATAGACAGAACTAAGTCCTTCTGGAAAACGGACAGGCTTCTAGTCTCTCTTGCTCCCAGGTCAAAAGGAGAAGGTCTGTCTTCACAGAGAATCTCAAAGCACATTATATCCTGTATAACAATGTGCCACGAACTTCGAAAGAGTCCTTTGCTGGCCCCGCCCAGGGCTCACTCCACCAGGGCGGTGGCAGCATCAACAGTCTTCTTTAAGGGCATTGCGTTGAAGGACATCTGTAGAGCGGTGACCTGGTCATCCTATGACACCTTCGCCAAGCATTATGCCCTACATCGGGTATTCCAAGAGGATACCCGCCTCTCGACAGCAGTCCTTTCGGGGGCAAGCTGCACATAAACCGATTACCCACCTCCTTTCTTGGGTTACTGCTAGGTAGTCACCTATTGTGGAGCACCCACAGGGACACTCGATGAAGAAAGAGAAGTTACCATAGTAACGATAGTTCTTTGAGATGTGTCCCCATGGGTGCTCCACCACCCGCCCATTCTCCCCGCTTCGGATCTCTGTCTAGTGTTTTTCAGGAGCATCCGAGGCAGTTGGTCAAGGAACTGGCGGGGACCGGATCGCGCACGTGGCTGGGGACGTGCAAGGGAGCGGCGCGTGCCGGCGCATGCGCGATCCAGGAGAAACTGCAGGAAGAATTCCGATCTGTGGCGCCGGGCGAGCCTGACACCTATTGTGGAGCACCCATGGGGACACATCTCGAAGAACCATCGTTACTACAGTGAGTAGCTTCTCTTTACTAAAGGCAACACAGTAAAAGTTACATGCAGCTTACCAATTCTTTCCAGGATCATTCAGCTTATATTGTGCACTAAATGGAAGTACTAAGATTCAGAAGGCAGATTACTAATTTTGTTTAAGAAAGTGTGTTTGTTGCCTTGTTTTCTGAATGCAAATTACCTATATTCCCTTCGAATAATCAAAATTCAAATCTCTAGTTCCAAAATTAAGGGACCTCAACTAGTTCAAATCACGGTAACTCCATTGATTTCAATGCTGAGCCTATAAAAAGCTAGTAGCTCAGGTAGAAAAAAAACCTAATTCTCATCTTCAGTGACACTTCTGATTTACACTAGCAGAATTCTGGCTGTAGGTTTGTGAACAGTGAGGCATATTTTTATATTGCCTACATTTAAATCTGAAACCCTTTGAGTGTGAACTAGGTCTGAACAGATGTTCTATTGATTTTCTGTGGATATTCTCCCAATTCTGCAGATATTGTTCCTCTTCTCTTGTGGTAGCATATCATCCTTGTCAACACTACTGCAGTTACTTACATGGAAAAAGAATATCAAGAAAGTATCACTGCATTTTTAGGGGAAGATATTCAAAGGCACAAATGGAAGACAGGTACCAAACTCCCACTGGGAGAAAGGGTACCATCTGATTAGTCAAAAATATTACAAACCCTGTGATAGCCAGTATTCCTCCATGGTAACTCAGAATTGTTGAACTTTATTACTCATGGAGGATAATAAATCCACATGTGGGGAGGTCAGAGGAACAGTACAGATATTTAAGGTGTCCAGGGAAAGAGATTCTGGTATCACTGTGGACTGAGATGTTCAACAGTCTGCTAAATATTTTTATACCTGCACCAATTGCTGTTTGTGGGAATCAACATCATGAACCGTGTCTTAAGAGCCCTTATTCCTGGTGCACTAAGTCTGAATGCAGCTAGATGCAGAATTTTAGCACAAAGCCCCCTTGATTGACTGAAAACAGAATGCCATTTTCATAACTACCCTGCTGTTGTGAATGTACAAAGAATGAATATTTTGTACTTGCAAATTGCTTCAGCAATGTGCCCAAGTATATGTATGAGCACATCTTGCCATATTTTGTTGCTTGTTCCTATATTCTTAACCAAAAAAAAAAATGAATTTCACATTGTAAATCCTTATATTTGACTTGAGGGGAATTCACTCTGAATACAACTTAAAGGAGCCATACCTAAACTTTGACAGAAATATCCAAGTACAGCCCTGAGAAGAGATGTTTCAATACAGTTCATGGACCAAATGAAGTCTGCAGTGCACACTCACCTCTCAGGTTTAATTCTCAGGTTACAGTGAGCTTGGAAATGGCTATTTCTTGACCTAAATGGAGGTTAAAACATTCTACCAGAAATTGATTTACTTTAAACTATTTAGTATTGTTCATACTTTTAGTAGAAATGTACATGACAGGGCTGGTTTCAAATTGGCACTTTATGTAACACTTGTAGAGACTCCATTGTGCAGATGGAAATCTGAATGAGTGCTCAACAAAATGAACCATTTTGTACATTTTTCTCTATAAAGTAGAAAAGGAGCTCAAAAATAGAGGTGTTCTGAAATTCTTCTATTCACATTTGTCTGCCTAGCAAGTAGAAGCAAAGTGATTTCTTACCAAAAACAAAAAACAAATTTTGTCTTTTCCCCTACTCTTTAGAGGAGTATTACATTATACATCAAATAATATTGCATGCAACAAAATATAGGAAAGCCAAATTCACAATGGGAAACTCCAGTAAAGCCACTGTAGCTACAGTGAATCAGGTCTGTAGTCAGTCATTGCAAATGATATAGTTGTCTAAGAATGAATTCATCCACATATGTAAGGAAGACATTTTGATGAGGATTTTCCAAAGTACTCACTGTTAATGTAGCTCTGCTTGCACAAAAGTTAATGGTAAAATTACTGAGGCCTTAATTTGGAGCAGAATTAGGCGAACACTAAGTGCTGTTGAAAATCCTAACATTTTGGAAGAAGATTCAAACATATTTAATTTTGCTCAAAGTGATTTGCAAAATCAAGTGCACTTTTTATTTTGGAGAGGATTATAAGGATTGTTGAAATGGTGAGCCTCATGTAACATATCATGGGAAGTCATAAGGACATGGTGTTATTAATCAATAAATGAATGTTTAAAAGAATATATCTGATTGGAGAAACAGGTGGTAAGAGAAGAGGTGGTCTGTCAAAAGAAAACTCCTTTATTTTTAAATATGAAATGCTCCATGCTTTTTGGATTCATGTGATGTCTTTTGGAGTAAGGTGCCTAAGGTGCCTTACCTGGTTAGGAGCTTTTGAAAATCCTTTAGATGCTAATGTACACTGTAAACAGTTAAATGCTTTTGCAAATCAGGTCCTAACCACCTTTTTTTGAATTGCTGATTCCCAATATTGTATCTTCCTCTCAGGCCAGAGACGGCCTGCAATCTTGTCCCAAGTGCTTTAGGAGTAGCAGCTTTATAGTTTATTCCTTTTCTCCTTCAAACCCGTATCTGTGAAGAGGCCTGCCTCTTGACATAAGAAACCATCCAGCATTATCTAGTCTCTCAAAGAGGAAAAGTTTTTGATGCAGTAACTTTTTAGCTCAGCAGCAAGATGGAACTGAAAAAATATTACTGTTTTAAGTAATTTCAACTGTGTTTTGAGGTGTCTGTAATTATTATTTATTGTAAAGAAGACAGGCAGAGAACCAAAATTATTTCATACTTCCTCCAATTTGTCAGAGCATTTATGTATAATTTTCAACAGCTACACCCCAAACCCTACTGTCACAAATGACAGGTAGACTTGTGGTACTACAGTATCACTTAAATAATTTTCTGAACTCTTAGAAATGAAGTAGTAATCATCCCTCTCTTTTATGTGTTCCTGAGATACCTGAGATGTAATCAAAAAATATAAAGGAAGTTTTCCTAGACAAGAAACATGGTGAGACAGCAACCTCTCCCACGCACTGCTCCTTTGAAAGTAGCACTGCACTCTAGTGTGAATGAGAAAGCTACAACAATTCAAACTACACCGTTGTAGAACAGCAACCATACCATAGAGTAGATGAGAGCCTCCCCAAGGCTGGTCTAACAGACATAATTCCAGCAGGACTTCCAGTAGGCACCTTGCAATAATTCTTCATTCTGCACCAAATCTTGTTTCCGTTCCCCTTTGATATTGTGTCACAGATTTAGAGCTAATAAGGTGAAATCGGGTCATTATGACCATATCTACATGAGTGGCTTTTCCTGGCAAAACTGGGCTTTTGCCAGAGAAAAAAGCGGAGCGTCTACTTGGCAAATGTTTGCCGACAGTTTGACAAAACCCGACACATCCACTGGCAGCGTTATACTTCTCCCCGTTCAGGTATAATGCTTCTTTCAACAGTGTTCTGTTGACAAAACAGATGTGTAGATGCTCTGGGGCCCTTTTGTTGACAGACAGGTTTCTGGCTCACCAGACAGCCCTGTTTGCAGAGCTTCTTGTCAGTTGTTCTATCAAGAGAGGGCTGGGCAGACTGGCTGTCGACAAAGTGGATTGCTCTTTCAATCCGCTTTCATGTGTAGACGCTCTCTGTTGACAGAAGTTTTTCCAGGATGTCCCTTCCAATAGTAACTTCTGTCGACAGAGGCTTCTCGTGTAGATGTGTCCTATAAGTCCTGCATAGCGTAAGTGAGAGATACACAACCAATAATTTGTGCAGCAAGTTCATAACTTCTGTTTGAGGCACAGCATATCATTTAAAAATATATCCAGCCATGATTTAAAATATCTGGTCCTGATCAATTTAATTTCATCCTTTTACATAATTGACATCAGAAATGTAATTTTATGTTGTATAAATTTTCAACAAGTTGAATGTAATTAATTTGTCTCTTTGCCCCACTTTGTTTTCCACATTTCCTACTGAGCAGGTATGAAGGGGCTTTAGAGACAGAAAAAGTGTAATTGTAACTTCTAACTCCCTGAGGTACATTTGAAAATAGGACCCTTAATCCCGGTAATGGTAGGTGAGGAGGGCAGTTTACTTTCCTTGTTTCTCTACCAACAGCCTCAGCAGCTTGTTGAAGGTGAGCTGTTTCCCTGTTTTTAAACAGCTGTCCTAATTTTTCCCTTTCTTCTCATTCATTGGACTTGGTCTGCAGTGAATATGATTTGCTTCATTCATGAGGGAAGATTCATAATAATTATTTGTGCTATGGAAGATCTTAAAGACCCTAATCAGAACTGAGACCCTCTTGTCCTAGACTAATTGGGAGATGTTGTGTCTGCCCTGAATGCTTTAGATCTAACCAGAAAATAAAAGTTAGAAGTGAGTGTAAGAAATAATAGGAGAGGAATGGGAGGAAGGATAAGTGTGACAATAAGATTACAGTGAAGTGCAGAACTTGATGAGTCCAATCATATGTGGTATGTCAATGGAAAGAAACAAGCTTTTAAAGCTTTAAAGTAGTTCTCAGAATTTTGCAACGTGTGTGGAGATATACTCAATGTCCCATGAGGCTGCAAAACTTATGAAGTGATGACACTGTATACAGAGAATCAATGAGGAAGGAAAATCAATTATAATCTGCATAACACACACCTATTCATCAACAACGATGACGACAAAATCAGTGTCATAATGTGGAGACTGGGTGAAACACCTTGTGCATACGTAGTAAAATGGCATGTCCCCCGACATCAGCAAGGCAGATCATTGCGCTCATTAATTTTAAGCTACTCAGGAATTCCCCATGCTGATGTAATTCCTTATAAAGTGCAGCTGTTCCAGAAATTTCTCCTCTGTCTCTCTCAAGACTGGTCTCTGCTTTGATGAGCTCTAGTGAACATCTGGCCTCATTTCATTCATGGTATGAATTTTGTGGTGGTTCCTATAAAGACTCTTCTGTCCTTTTTTTATTTCCTCTCGGAAACCAGGTGAGTCCTTTATATTTAGGAGGATAAAACTAGCTAATTTCCACCTTTATAGGAGATCTGAATTATCATTAAAAATGTGAAGTGGTAAAGTCCCAGATCAGTAAAGTCTATGTCTACACAACAAGGTTATTTCAAAATAAACTATTCTGGAGATGCAGAAGTGGCATGGTAATGAGCTGTCTAGAAGATGCTAATGAGATGCATATGTAAATTTTCCATGCCTCATTAGCATATGGGCATGTGATTCAGAGTCTGTAAGAAGCTATTCTGGACTCCAAAATACATGTGTAGACGCATGGCCTGTGGGGATCTTCTGGAAGGAAACCCTCCTTTGAGGAAGAAGGGGCTTCGGGAAGGAGGGTTTCCTTCTGGAAGATCCCTGCAGGATGCATGTCTACACATGTATTTTGGTCTGGAAGAGCTTCCTCCTCACTCGGAACTGTGTGCCCATATGCTAATGAGGCACAGGAAATTTACATCCATGCCTCATTAGCATCTTCCAGACAGCTCATTACCATGCCACTTCCAGAAGAAGTGGCACGTATAGACGCAGCCAAAATGCATTTTGCAATAAGGCTCAGCTATTTTGAAATAGAGTGTCTACACACAATAAAGCCTATTTTGAACTAGAGCCATTGGACGCAGCATGGCTCATTTCATAATAGGCTCTATTCCCTGTCTACACAGTTCCTATTTTGAAATAGGCGCTATTCCTCATATAGGCTGTGTATACACTTAGTAAAAACTTCAAAATGGCCATGCTAATGGGCAGATTGAAGAATACTAATGAGGCACTGAAATACATATTCAGCACCTCTTTAGCATGCCTCCAGCTATGGCACTTCGGAAGTGCTGCGGTTCGCTCCTGCGTGGCTCGTCTACATGAGGGTTCTTTTTGAAAGGACACCACCAATATTGAAATCCGCTTATGCCTAGTGCAGTGGAGGTCCAGGAACTACCACCATAAAACAAATAAATAAATATTTTTTATTCAGGAGTCTTGAAAATTAAGATTTTAATTTGACACATTAATTCTACAATTCTGATTACAGCCCATTTGAGATGTCTTGAGATATGGAAAATGTAATAAACAAATTTGAAAGTAACCTTTTCATAAGGCATAAGGGGATTTCGATGTTCGTGGGGTCCTTTCAAAAAGAACCCGTGTAGATGAGCCATGCAGGAGCGAACTGTGGGATATTCGAAGTGCCATGGCCGGAGGCATGCTAATGAGGCGCTGAATATGCATTTCAGTGCCTCATTAGTATTCTTCGATCTGGCTACTAGCATGGCCATTTTGAAGTTTTTGCTAAGCGTATATGTAGCCACAATGAAGTATTTTGAAATAGCAGTTGCATTGTGTAGATGTTTGCAAAATTATTTTGGAATGGTGGCTGTTATTCTGAAATAATTTTGCTGTGTAGACACACCCTTTCAGATATTAGCACTTTTTCTCATGGGGTCAGATGCACAGTTTTGGAAGAACACAACTGACTTTTTTGAGTGATGAGAGAGTGCAAGATAATACTTCGGTTACTTTCAAATTTGCTTATTGCATTTTCCATATCTCAACTGGGTTGTAATCAGAATTGGGGAATTAATGTGTCAAATTAAAATCTTAATTTTCAAGGCTCCTGAATAAAAAATGTTTGTTTGTTTGTATGGTGGTAGTCCCTGGAACTCCACTGCACTAGGAATTGTGCAAATAGAACAAAGAGAGGTCACTGCATTAAACATGGAGGGACTTCTCAAGGGTACCAAGACAGATCCAAAGATGCCAGTTCATCAGAATTCTTAAGTGTCTGTCTAAGGGTGTGCTTAGCCCTTTTGACTTGAATAGAATGGTTCACAGTTCATGTATTTAAAGTTAGGCAGGCATTTAAATTTCTTGCTGAATGAGAGCCTGAATGAAGAGTTATATTGCAGCCACACCAATTTTAGCATCCCTAATAAAAATGTCCATGACACAGATTATTCAAGATATTTGATACTGTCCATCAGCTTTTAGAACATTTGTTCCATGCCCAGTGACAAATGTTCTAGGTCACCTACCTTATTCGCAATGATTTAGGGTGCAATCTTCTGTTTAAATGAACCAGGTAATTCTGCACCCTTAACATCTGACTTCAAAGAGATTCCTTTTCTTGTAATTTGTTCTATATCACTTGTCACTAAAATAAAAGGTGGTAACTGTCCAGAAATCTTGGAAAGACAATACATGTTGTAGGCATTAGGCATATCAGCAATTTCAGCAGTCCTGGGGGGAAAAAAATGTACAAGCAAGGAACAGAATTATATTTAGTTGGCAGTTGGATTAAAGTGACTCTATATCTACATGTGTTGTTCCATCCAAGTTTGATGCTGAACATGGACTGAGACTTGTGATGATGTGATTTTAATTGTATTTGGACTAGTTCTATAGCAGTACAGCTTGATTTGGTTTTGTGGCGTTAATCTTGATTTACACTGGTACAAATGAGAAGGGAATTGGGTCCTCACTGTGTTGTGTAACACATTGTCACCACAATTGTTTTCAGTTCTATATATAGGGAAATATTGTGCTTTCTCAGATGTTATTGTATCACTGGTAAATGCTAACCTTTCATCACTACTTCTATCATTGCATGACTTAAGGGTAGTTAATCACTAGAACAAATTACTTAAAAATTCCACGGCCTTCTTATCACTGGGCATTTTTAAGAGGAGGTTACGCAAACACCTGGAAAGATATAGTCTAGATAATACTTAGTTCTGTCTCAGTGCAGAGGACAGGACAATGATCTTCCTTTACAGTCTACTATTTTTGTGATTGTGCTTGTATAAAGACTAGTGTTTTTCATCATGATCCTAGGCAGACAAAACGCATAAAGAAATCAGTAAGTACAGATATGTTTTCAATATAATCAAAATTTCATAATTTAAAAACTTAACTGTCAAGAACTAGTTTCATTTTTATGTTCTTTGACCATTAACTTCCATGCTCACAAGAACAGGTTGTGTCTTTCATTTTTTTTTTGCTTATAAGAACTATTCATACACGATGTTTGCCTTCAAAAGTTATAGCCCCAAATGTACCACAAATTGAAACCTGAGCTATACCACAGTTGTTTTCTCTTCTCCATGTAGGAAAATGCCATGAAATCTCAGCTATTACATCTGGCATTGTTGGTAAATGTTGACAATTTAAGGATAAACCATAAACAATAATCATGGCCCAGGTATATAATATGCAAAGAACATAATACTTTATATATATTTATAATGTATATAATGTATTTATTTTGCAAGAAAATTGATTTCAGTTGTGGGGGAAGGGAGGGTAAATAAGCAATACAACTTGAATAGTCTCAAAAACACTTACATGCCTGAATCTCATCTCACTTAAACCATTTTCACATAGGTGTAACTCCAACGACTACAGTGGCATCACTCTTGATTTATAACAGTTTAACTAAGAGGCGATCAGGACTGAAGCATTTTATTTTTATAAATAAAACAGTAACACCTTAAACTCATAAAAACCATAAAAAATTCTACCTGATCTACTACAAGAGTTTCATGGAACAATATGGATAAATCATTGCTTGGGCATGGATCGACTTATTATTAGGTAAAAGAAAATATTACTAAAAATATCTGCTCTTCACAAGAAACTACAGTATTCCTTCCAAATCTGAGTACTCTACATAGATGCTGATGCACACCCAACACCCCGACAATAAACTCAACCAAACAAACAAAAGGGACATCTTCACATAGTGCAAAGTCAACCAGTTGGAATTCCTCACCAGGTGATCTTGTGAGGGCCAAAAATAGAATGGAGTAAAACAAAACAGAATTAGAAATTAATGGATCTATGCTCCATGGATTTGCGCCTTAGCCAATATGATCAAGGGTGCAAGTGGGTGCTTAGGTGCTGCTAGCCCCTGACTACCAGAAGACACAAGTGGATAAATCACTTCTTTGCCTGTTCTGAGGAGTGACTGGTGCAGGGATTCTGGGGCGGGGGAGCACCAGCCAAGTGCTCCTGTCCATGTCGCTCCTTCTCTCCACCAATGCCCTGTCCTATCCCCACTCCACCCCCTGGTCATTTATGGGATGTGTGGGGCAGACTGTCCCTCCCCCCACAATGTGAGTGGACTGTGCCATTCTGTGGTAGGGGTGGGACTGCCCCCGCAATCCCCGGGAGCAGCACAGCGCTGATGGTGACTGTGGGGATGGGGCTGACTCAGGGGTGCATGTGACTCCCCACCCACATATTGCCTATGCCTGTTCTATTCATTCCCGCTGAAGCATCTGACATTGGCTATTTCCAGAAGACAGATTACTGAGTTGATCTGAGCCGGTATGGTCGTTCTTACGTTCTTGTGAGTGTTTGACTTAAAGATTCGGGCAACTTAGAAGTCAGCTGGCTAAGGGATGCCTTTGTGTCCATATATTTGCTCTTGAAGGGATTTAACATCACCAAGTTTAATCTGCAAAGTACTAAAATTTATAGATAGTAAATGCTGAATGTATAATCCAGGAGTGGCCAGCCAGTTGGAGACTAAGAGCCAAAGTAACTGTGGCTAGAGTGCAAACAGCCACATATTTAGATAGATAAAAATAATATGTGGCTCAGTCCCCCTCCCCTCCACCAGAGACAAGGAGCCCCAGCCTTCCGGCTCTGACTGAGTGCCCTCCCCCTCCCACAGAGCCAAGTCCCCCAGACCTTCCACCACTCTTCTAACTGGGTAGCAGTGACAAGCTGGAGCTGCTGCTGCTGCAGGTGGACAGCACTCCTAGGCTACGTCTACACGTGAACGCTACATCGAAATAGCTTATTTCGATGAATAACGTCTACACGTCCTCCAGGGCTGGCAATGTCGACGTTCAACATCGACGTTGCGCAGCACCACATTGAAATAGGCGCTGCGAGGGAACATCTACACGCCACAGTAGCACACATCGAAATAAGGGTGCCAGGCACAGCTGCAGACAGGGTAACAGGGCGGACTCAACAGCAAGCCGCTCCCTTAAAGGACCCCTCCCAGACACAGTTGCACTAAACAACACAAGATCCACAGAGCCAACAACTGGTTGCAGACCCTGTGCATGCAGCATGGATCCCCAGCTGCAGCAGCAGCAGCAGCAGCCAGAAGCCCTGGGCTAAGGGCTGCTGCACACGGTGACCATAGAGCCCCGCAGGGGCTGGAGAGAGAGCGTCTCTCAACCCCTCAGCTGATGGCTGCCATGGAGGACCCCGCAATTTCGATGTTGCGGGACGCGCAATGACTACACGGTTCCTACTTCGACGTTGAACGTCAAAGTAGGGTGCTATTCCTATCCCCTCATGGCGTTAGCGGCTTCGACGTCTCGCTGCTTAACGTCGATGTTAACATCGAAATAGCGCCCAACATGTGTAGCCGTGACGGGCGCTATTTCGAAGTTAGTGCCGCTACTTCGAAGTAGCGTGCACGTGTAGACACGGCTCTAGTGTGCAGCTCTGAGGAGGAGGAGCATTTAAAGGCTCACAGAGATGTGTGTGGCTCTAGAGCTGCAGGTTGGCCACCCCTGGTATAATCCAAGCTTTATTGTAAAGCACAGGACTTTAAAAATCGGTAAGAAATAGGATCTTGTCAACTAGCTTAGTCATTGAGAGAAAATAGAGAGCTGGAGGAACTTAAAATATGTGATGTTATACACGTTTAGTTCAAAGCAACTCCATAAAAACACTGAAGCAATAGAGCCAAATACTGAGAAACAAGTACAATTTAAAGGGGAATTCAGCTTACAGATCAGTATCCTTCTGAAATTCCCAGGCCAGAAGAAAAAGGTTGATTATTTCCAGGAGTGTATTCCTGCTGGAGGGTGCCCTAAACTGACACAAAAACAACAAATTGATATGCTGCTGGGAACATTGTGAGGAACAATACCTTAACAATCCTGGAATACAGGAAACCCAATTTTAAGTAATATGATAACAGGAAGTTTCATTGTTACCTCTCTGGGGATCTCATGGTAGCCTTCTACAGCTGTATGTATGGATGTTACCGAATGCTGAGTTTGTTAAAGCACATGAAAATTTGTAAGCAAAATGGAAGAGTAAAGCTGAAAGGATATCCAGTTTACATAAAATATTTGGAAAACTGCACAGCCTGTGATCTCTGAAGGCGAGCACAAAATTCAAGTTTGGATTCTCCTCTCATTCAGAAAAGTGACATTTTAAAATAGGTGCCTCATTCAGAGGGGAAGTTTGTTTAACTCACATTCAGATTGACCCCCTCAGACAGTGACCCCCATTGACTTAATTATGACTGCTAACTAATTCTGGGATAATCTATATGGGTTTAGATTAGAAAATGAACTGCCCTAAAGAAACTTACGTTAAAATTGTTCTTGGCTACTTGCAACATTTTGTACTGTCTGGATGCTTTTCTTTTTCCACTCTTTCTGTCTGGCCATTTGATATATGAATTCAAACTTATACTCTTTTTTACTCAATCTGAGTAGGTCTAAAAGTGATATGCAATTACTGTACGATTTGTACATGGGCATGAATCTTAGTATGTCTGTGTAAATCTACAGAAAGTTTAAATTGGTGAAGGAGACAGTACATGATTGGTGTTGTAATGTTTAATGGGGCATTGTCAAATGTTTTAGACACAATATTTGATCTACCTTAAACCTGCTATAATAGAAAAAGACTCTAATGTACAAAGTAGTTTGTTTAAAAAAACAAAAAACTACTTAATAGACCCAAAAGTAAAAATGACCTTTTAACAGAAGCCCTAGGTTACTCTTTGTTATACTCCGTTTTACTGACATCATAGAAACTAGGAAACAAACAGAATAGCCATGTTAATTCAAAGCTCTGGGTATTTGTAATGTCTCATTGGCAACACAAACTTTTATGTGCCAATAGAAAAGAATGCTGTGTTTTTAGATTAAAAAAAAGTTAGTTGCAAAGTTAATACAGACCATGGAACATAAGGAAATATATTACCAAACAGTGTAAGTCAAAGAATTCTAGCACAATCAACAGATGCTACTGCATAACTGTTTAGAAGGAGTGATTAGAAAATGGGTACTCAGATTTTTAATTAAAAGAATCAATTTTTAGTTTGATTTGCCTCATATGCATTTTGCTGTGGCTTGCTGCATACCTCCTTAGCAGGTGAACGCTATATTCAGTACATTCTTTTGGATACTTCATGTTTTTCAATCTTTTCAGTTTGGCATGTTTTTCATCCTTCTTGCATCCAGAGGAGGCTAGGGTACTTGGCCCATGAAAAGGGAATGCTTAATTAATCTGTGAAAAAGGTTCACAGAACACCTTAAAAAGATATAGCGGAATGCAACAAACTTCAAGCAGATAGTTTCAAGTAAATATCAGCCAGAGCATATTATTCCACTTACATAATTATAGTTTAAAAGTTGCATTATTGATTGTTCACATAACTGATTTATAAGTATATTACCCCATCTATGGATTTGTCAATTACAGTTGCACCAGGCTTGCTAATAACTTGCAAACCTTTTGACATGAGGTTACCCTAATGAACGATTTCACTCTGTAAGTAATTCAGCCCTGCCTGTGCTGAAATGTGTATGCAGCAGCAGCAATTAAAATTCACATCTTATTTTAATTATATATGCCTTTATGTGTTGCAATGTGGTGATGTGTGTTATTTAATATTTTATACAGTAATAAAATTATTGTAAGTGGCCCAAACATGATTGGGGACCCATTGGTGAAAATTTCAATCCAGTTTTAAAACCAAATTGAGCTAAACTGGTTTGAATTTTTGAGAACATTTTCTGTGACGAGACAAGGGAACAGTTCAGCCTAATTTGGACAAGTTGAAACAAGTTGATACAGAATAAATACACTGAAGGTAAATATTGGATTTAGTAAAAATAGTTATGTAAGTTTTGTTGATCTTTTTCACTTTTCTCTCAAAACTTGAAAAGTTAATGATAAATGTGGAGGTTTCAAAATTAGAAAAAAATCGTCCCATTCTAGTACACAGCTAATAGAGATTCAGGAACATAGTGGACAGAGAACCCTTCCCCTGTGGCTCATGAATGGTAATGGGACTTGTGGGAACTTAGTACTTTGAAAATAAATCCGTTCATTTATTTCTGTGACTGAATATGGTTTTAGATGCCCATTTTGGCTCCTTTTTTTTTTCCCAGATCTTGACTTAAGGCCTATAGTAGAAATAAGAATCTATAGGCTGGAATGACCAGATCAAAGCAAATTTTAAATTTAAATGGGTTCCACTCAAGATTAACAATGCTTTTAAAATTATGAAGGTATCTGGATGTAAGAATTAGGTAGCAAATATTGAGGGCTAACTTCACAATGCCTTAAGATTTCAATAGTTCATCTGAAATTTACCCAACCATTACAAAACTACTGGCTCTGCAAAACTGAGCTATTAGTACCATAAGATCAGGTTCATTCACCAGGGCTATGTCTACACTACAGTGACAGAAGTTACTGTTGGAAGATACCACCCAAAAACCTTTTGTCAACAGATCTCAGCCGCACACAAAAGTGGATTGCTCTGTCGATTTGCTCTGTTGACAGAGAGCGGCCAGACTACCTGGCTGCTCTCTTGCTAGAACAGTCAACCGGAAGCACAGCAGACAGGGCTGCCTGGTGACCACCTGGCTCTTTTGTCAGCAGATTCTGTTGAGAAAAGTGTTCTGTTGACTAAACTCTCAGTGTAGACGAGCTCAGGTGTCCAGTTTTTGCAATAAGGAAGCCAAGTCTGCGGGCGCAGTTTAGGGCTCAGAACATTTGACCATCACGGTACTTATTTAGGTGTCCAAAACTTATATTTAGATGCCTAACATGACAGCTTTATTATGTTGGCATATGTCTTTCCAGCACATGGTGGATGTTGAATGATTGATGTCACTGACCACCCACTCTCCTGTCTTGTTGGCACGACAAAGGGCACATGGTCACAGACATCCAAAGATGGACCATAAAAGACAACAAAAACGGGTTTTCCTGGAATGGAGAAGAGAGGTAGCTGATGATCCTCTTGAAGGGAGGTACATCTGTGCTCAGACAGGTGAGGTTGGCTATAGGACAGCAGAAATACAGACCTTAGCCCCAGAAGAACACAGGCTCTTTTGGATCATTCTCAGGAACCATGACCATTTTGGCTGAGAGTGAATCTCAGAAAGGTGCAGCATGTCCCTCCTCCCACATGCTGTTCTTGTGTATCTGCCAAGCTGATCATGAGTCAGCGAATACAAACTGTCACCCTGATCCAGAGCAGCTGTCTAATTACAATTTTGTTATTATTAATTACAGAGTAGAAAATCATTTGTAATTAGCTCATCCTAAATCATAGTTTAAACAGCCAAAAATTGCATTACAAACTAAAGTGTAATTAAAGCACTACACTAAAGTGTTTATTTAAACCCAGTTTAGTTACTGCAGATTTTCAGTAAGGTTCTCAGGCTCATACATAGATTTAATTGGTCTCCAGTACTGACAGCATACTGCATTTATTCATTAAGCATCAATATTGCTGAACAAATGTAAATAAAATTTAGACAGGGATTCTTTAAAGGGACAGTCACAGAAACATCTGGGTGAGCTAATGAGGCTGGAGATGATGTGACTGTTAATGAGCTTTCAGTATTGCTCTGGCATCTCTAGCTCTTTGAAGGAGAAGGAACAGTCGCTGAGCATTTGCATTAGGGTGACAGCAGTAGTGATCTTATTTTTACTGGCCTAAAGATGCTATCAGGACTACTGCATCCAACTAGCCTCTGCTCAGGGTGTGGAGGGTAAAATTTCAGGTGTATTATTTTTCAGTGCAGGAGGGAGAACAAAGATGTGTCTATTCCATAGATTTTCTTAATTTAATGTAGCCAGCTATAAAAAAAATCATCTAGGGAGCAGTACATTTAAGAAATGTATTTACATTTTATAGGCAACAATTTTTTCTCCTAGTGATTGTAAGAAACATAACAGCTACCTAATATGAAGACAACATGGGTCTCATTCAGCCCTGCCCTAATTACTTCAGTAAATTTACACAAGAAATAAATTTCATGCTATAATATATCTTTTAAAAAAATCATGGCTAGGCATTTTCTTTCCCTTTGCTATCAAAATGCTTAAGCAGTGAGCTTAACATGCAAGATTAAGGTTTGGAGTATCAACATCCCAGTTTCCTAGAGGATTTAGGATTTTGATGTGAGATAAACACCAGGTATGCAAATTTATATATTATCTATAAATAGAATGAGACTGATTTCTCCTCCCTTTACACCAATATTTGCACCAGTGTGACTCCCCTGAAATAAGTATTTACACTCATGCAAAACTGTTGTAACAAATTATGACATTTTATAACAAATTATGATGTTCTTCCTTATCATTTGACTAGAATATTGCCATTGTCAGCTCTCCCGTATGTCCCAGACTCCACAATGAATAAGACACAATGCACAGAGGTTTGGTTAAAGAAAAAGCCTCAACTGTTATTAGGTCTCATGTAGCAGAACTAGAAAGTCTGCTACCAGACTACTCTTTTGTGGGGTCCCACAAAAAATCAATCCTCTCTCTGTTCCTATCCAATATCTATGTGCAGTCACTGAGAGAACTGGTAAGATGACATACACTCAAGTTTCAGCAGTTTAGTATGCCCATGACATGCAGCTGATGGCACACATGACCACGCCGCTACCAACAAGATGGCTTAGTGCTTGGATGAGATCAAGTCATGGATGCAGAACAGCTGTTTGAAGCTGAAGCCAAGCAAGACAGAAGTTATTCTGGCTGGTAAATGAAGTGTTTTGAGGAGTTTGCAGCTTCAGTGCAAAGCCTCCTTTTGACTGAAGGTGAACACATGCAGTTGGTCAGTTCAGTCTTCAGCTGAGGAGCACAACAGGATTCTTTGCTCTCACGTTCCAGTGCACCCAACTAGAGGCAAGGAGACTCCAACCTATATAGGTGTTAGCCGGTGGCCAGGTAATGTGCGGTGAGGTACCAACTATGCCCTTGTTATCATCCAAGTTTAAAACTACAAGAGCAGAGAGCTCGTCGCTGCAAGCAGCCAAGACAGGCTGACGGACTCCCCTGGGTCCTAAGCAACCCAGTTTTTTACTGTTAGAGCAGGCAGCTCCTAGCACTCTTACCTACGGCCAGGCTGTTGTAACCAAATGGTTAAAGTTCTTTTGTTGTGCCGGCTGTGTTGCAGTGACAAAAGGGTTAACAAAAATAGTTAGGCTTGGATCTTAACTAGTTACAAGTTTATTAAGCTACAGTTATAAGCGTGTGGTTACAAAAGGCTATTGTTTACTTCTTATATGCTAGCAAAGTACAGGTGTTAACAAGTTACGTTACAATCCAATACAAAGATATCTGTTACCATCTAACACAATGATATCTTGATACTAGTTACAGAGCTCTAATTCTTTAGCTGTGCACAAAAAAAAGTCAGAGACCTAGCATGGGTGTATCTTACCCTCTCTGCGTCTCCTCGATACCAGCGTAGCCAAGCCGGATCGGTCACTCAATTCCGACGGAAAGACGAATACGAGGTTGGGCGTCCCCAGCTGTGGACCTCGGGAGGCAATCACCTGACCCGACCAGCAGGAAGTTGGTCGAATGCACTCAGAGTTAGAGTTCTGCTGGACCCATCTTTTATACCCCTTTTGGGTTATGTATTCTCTTTCTTATCTATGGTGCCAGATCATACTGGTTTGTCTTTGTGACTCCAGTTTGTTACAAGGGCATTTCTACTTAGTTTGCACTTGTAAGACAAGAGATAAACAATTTAGGAGTACAGGACATTCTTTTGTGCGGGCGGGGCACGTCCCCTTCTGGGTGATTGTGTGTGTGCATCATATTGATCAATGCCAGCTGGGGTGATTTCTTGAGGGTTCCACCCCCCCCTCTCATGTTGACAGTCTGGCCTGTTAGCCTTCTAGCTGTACTTTGTGCTTCTCAGGGTCACGATAAGCCAGCATATCTGGGCCTCAATGAGGGCATCAAAGACTATGCTGTCAGCAGCCATTTCCGTGCCCTGTGTCCTCCTCAGTGGGGGGGGGCAAAGAGCAAGCTGGCTTGTAAGGGGGAGACTCTGTCTGGCTACAATAGGGGAATATGCTTTACTAGCACATGCCTTCTTAATCTTCTGACTTGACTCTGGTAATGTGGGGGAGGGATAGCTCAATAGTTTGAGCACTGTCCTGCTAAACCCAGGGTTGTGAGCTCAAGCTTTGAGGAGCCCATTTAGGAATCTGGAGCAAATAGATTAAAAAAAACATCTGTCCAGGATGGTGCTTGGTCCTGCTGCAAGTGCAGGGGATCAATGGCTGTCGAGGTCCCTTCCAGTTCTATGGGATAGGTATATCTCCATCTTTTGATTCAGTGTATTTGGGCATGAAGTAATCAGCCCTTAGGAAACTCTAGCTAGTTCAGAAGGCTGCAACACAAGCTTGTGTAAGCATATCACACCTAGCATCCACTTTCTACACTGGCTTCCCATAGAAATCAAGTCAAATTCAAAATCTTGGTTTTGATGTTTAAGGGGCTCCATATGCTGGGTGCAAGGGATCTAAAATACTGTCTGAAGCTTTGGGATGAAGACAGGTCAATAACTTTGCTTCTCAGATATAACACACGCTCACCACGAGGGTGAAGCTGACCTGTGCAGAAGATGGAGATTTCTCTGGGGCTGGTCCAAAACTGTGAAACAAAGTCCCACAGAAACTAATCTCTTTGCCAGAAGCTGGAAATGGGAGACAGAAGATGAGTCACTTGATGAAAATCTCCTCTGTTCATTCCCTCTGGAGAACCTGGCATTGACCACTGTTGGAAGACAGGTTACTGGTCTAGATGGAGTTAATTATATTTGTTGCTTAAATATTTCCATTCCCCCTGCTTTTTCTGTGCCCATATTTGCCGGTACTGAGTACTGGCACCTCAGCAGCCCCAGCCTCAGGATTGGCTGAGGCAGCAGGAACCCAGCTGAGTATTGGCTCCTCTTTTTTTCTTTACAAAAAAAGCACTGTCTATTCCTATCTTGTTTATTTCATTTCAAAAGATTATAGATTCATGTAAAAAAGATGCAGCCTCTTGAAGTAAATCAGCTGCTTCAGCTTCAGTTCTGCGCATTCTTCCAGGAGACTCTTTGGACCTGCCATTGCTTGCAGGGAAACTAGTTCTTACCAAAAAGCTGGTAACTTAAAAACATGTTTTTTTTGTTTTTAAAATATCAGATCATTCAAAATTTAGATCTCCTAAAATAGTTTAAAAATATCTAAGTCTAGCCAAGGCAACACAATAGATGACAACCCCATTTTGGTCTGTGGGTGGCTGTGGATGTCTGGTTATAGGGTTGTTTCGGTGGTGGTTGTTCTAACTTGCATATGTGAGCACAGCACAAATGACAAAGATGGCTGCTTTGTCCTATAAAGATGTATTAACTAATGAACTGCTTTATATCTTTATTTGCTATTTAATAAAGATACTGAATATATACATAATCATGTAAATATGATTGTATGATTTTATAAGCGTGGCATTCCTATCCATGAGAGAAATCATTTATCTTATCCCACCTTTCCTGAATTCTCCTCACACACTATCTAACATTTTAAGCTTTCACACAAAGCCATACCAGTCTGGCACTTTTTTTGAAAACACCTCAGCTATAAGTATGTTTTCTCCCTCCACATATACATTTGAACCTGACCCTGTGCTGACTGGGAGTTCACACAGAGGAGAGTTCCATAACCAGAAATTAGCCACAGAAAAAGGTTTCTCTGGCAGGTACTAGCTTTGACTTTGGATTGACATAGCTGTTGTCTGTTTTCAAATTTGTATTAAAGTTAACATTACTCCTGAGGAGCAAGCCACTGATGGATGCTGAGGTACTAGAATGGTAGGTGGTCTCCCACGTTTACTGGCCCCAGCCTAATAAGGGTTGGATCAGCACCTTGCAATCCACTTCAGGTAAGGAGCAGCACATACTTGCATTGGTCCAAGAGCACAGCAAAGACCATCGGATAGTCCTTAGGGAAAGTAAACTCTGCCAGCTCTTTTCCTTCCATGCCAGTTTGGATGTACTGGCTGGTACATGAAGGGGAGTGAGGCCAATGCTTCCTGAAATACAGGTAATCTATCATACAGAAGATTGGGAACCTATATCTTTGTTCCCATGTGAGAACGTGTCCAAGGCCAAGATAAGGAGACTGAAATAAAGTACTAAGAGTCTTTGTAAATTAATCTACTATCTTAACAAATAATTTTAGAAACCTATTATTATGGACCACATTTTTTAAAAGGTTCTATTTTTATATCCCAGTTCAGTTATGGAAAATTAGGTGTGAGGCAGCTTTAAACTGAATTAGGGATTGGCTAGCAACAGACTGGCCCCAGGACAGGGGATCTGCAAGTTACAACCACAGTTTTGTTTACTCTTGCTCTCCTGAGATTTGTTATACAGAAGTTTCCAAGTTCTAAGAATGCATAATCTAATTATGAACCTTATTTGATTAACCGTGTCTTAACTTTGCTAGCCTAGTTGATCAAAAACAGTGTCTGTATCTGTAAATACGGTATCTGTCTGTATTTTAAAGTGGAATGAGCTGATGTATTTTAGATTTGTTATAACATAATTTATTGTTCTTCAAGCCCTTGATTCAGTAACGCACTTAAAACGCAGGCTTAAATCCTTCTCTATTCAGGAGTTAGTACATGCTTAACTGGAAGCAAGGACTTAAATTGTTTTGATTAACGGAGGTCATAAAACAGAAATAGTTTCCTTTGGGAATTTAGCCAGTGAGATTTGATGTCCAGTTCCAGTTTTTGAGGCTGGGGGGAGAGGTGGTGGGGGGAGCATTTTCATTTGCTCTCAGATGGTAACATGGATGGTGAAAATAGGCTCTGGTTGAAAATGGTTCTGCCACTTACAAGGGAGGATATTTTAAAAATCACAACCAATGCACAGGGGACCTAATAAGGAGAAGAAATTTGTATATCTAAATAATTTACTGAGTTTCTTATTGAGTAAATCAAACAGGGAGCAAAATGACCCAAGACATCCACTGTTTAAGGGTTAAATAAAAGCCTTGTTATTGAATTATAAAGACTTACTTGATTATAAAAATCGATACAATTTTAGGCCTTTAAATGCAAACAGTAGAAATAGTGCTTCTTTCAATATTCATCTTACAGTGTGTCTGTTTGCTGATGCTAAAGTGAATTTGACATAATGGTAAGTAGTTCAAACAATCTATATTGCTGGAAGCTTTCCCTCACAAACTATTGATTTTTCTTAGCCCATCTGCAGCATGCTCAAAACAACCTCCTATTCTGTTTACCATTCCGTACAGCTTGAATGCATGGTTTCACGCTGTCTAATGGAATTAAGCAGAACTTGGAAGGCATTTTGCTGGAAAACTTGATGTATTCATTTGCAGTTCAACATAATATCACAGGAATAAAAGCCCTGCGAATTTAATGAGGTGGTACAAGAAGTTCTAGTTTTGGTATTAAGCACTTTTCTGTTGAGAGCTGTCCATCAATTTTACCATGCAAAGTTTTTGCCCGTATGAAAGAAAAACAGAATGTATGTGTGTGAGACTGGATTGATATACCCTGCCCCCTTTTGGGGTGGGGAAATGACATATCACAGCCCTGTGGCTAAATCTACTGTCTGTGTCTTCTCCCAGATTAGTCTGATAATCCCTTTTGGCCCCAGTAAAGTGGCCTGACGGTCAGAATCACTGTAGCAATCGTCCGCAGTCTGTGTAGAACAGCCCAAAGACCACAGTCACTGAATTCAGCAAGCTCAAATAAATTCTTGAATTGGTGGGTCTATGAAGAGTTGACCCACTGTTGAGACTTTAGAAGGTGCTGAAAGTTTCACAGGTTCAGTAATTTTCCTGCTGCTGGGAATTGTGGCTCTGGGATTTTTCCTAATTCCATTAGGAAGCCAGAAGAACGTTACTATGAGGGTTTACATGGAAAGTTGATAATTGGGCTATGTCTAGATACCTTCTGACAAAAACTTCTGTTGACAGATCATGAACAAAGTGCCAAGCGAATCGCTAGAGTGATCTGCTCTGTTGACAGAGAGTGGCTGGACTGTCCGGCTGCTCTCTTGATAAAATGGCCAACTGGAAGCACAGCAGACAGGGCTGCCCTGTGTCCTGGAAGCCCTGTCTGTCAACAAAGGGCCCCCTGGAACATCTAGACCAGCTTTCTGTCAACAGAGGTGTTATGCCTCATAGGGAACAGGATAAGTTTGTCGACACAAGTGCTGTGTTCTGTCAATTTACTGTTGATAGAACTCCTTGGGAAACTGGACATTCCCTGGGCTTGTCTACAATAGCCCCCACTTTTAAAGGGGGCATGTAAATGAGCCCGACCAGTGAACAGCAATGAGGTGCTGCGCTGCATATGCAGCACCTCATTAGTCTAATTCTCGCCGTGCAAACTTCAAAGTTGCTAACTTCGAAGCGCTGGAATTCCGTGTAGCTGTGGGCATTTTGAAGTACCTGCACAACTTCAAAGTGCCCTCACTCCCAGAATGTTTTATTTAAAGGAAGAAGATGTGATAGAGGAGAAAACAATACTCCTGTTTAAGATCGTGGAGTAATGGAGGAGCTGCTGTTGAGGTTTGGGTAGAACCATAATTCCTGTTTTTATACCCATTTGAGAGGGCAGGCAGTGGTATTTTGAGGTACAGTTTCTTTTCACTAGATAGATTTTTTAAGACCTTTAGTGAAATGTGTTTAGAAATAGATGTTGCTGCTCAGTCCTTTCATGATGACCAGGCTGCTATCTCAGGTAAGCATTGCATTTTCAATCACCAACCCCCTTGTGCTAAAATGGCCTTCATGCCTCTTTGTTGGGGAAATGGGAAAACATTAATTTTTCTCATAAATGTAAATCCATTACTAGGTCGTGCAGAAGACCTTCCTTCCACTGTACAGCTGTCACTGCCCCCAGAGAACAAGGGCACCCCAAACTATCTAGTTTGGGAATTTGCTGAGCAATAAAAGAATTAGGAGTTTCCGGAGCTTGTATGTGAGATCTGTAAAAACTCCCTGAACTTGCAAACAAAAGAAGGCCTTAAAATGGAGGAAAAAAAACGCAAAGGCTAGTGGGTAGGGGTCTCCTTTTGCCTGAAATGGCACCATATGATCAGTCCTGCTCTGTCCAATAAAAAGAAAACAGGCTGATGAGGGAATGTGAGTGTTGTAAAATAAAGCCAACGGATGCTAGAATGCTTTAGAAAAGATTTGCTGTCAACTTTTCCAGATGCTTTTGGATGACAAAATCATTTTGTAATGTTGTTAGTGTACTATAAAAATATAATTTTACAAAGGAAAGGGAGAGAAAAAAGTGCCTGAGTACACCCTTGTCAAGGAATAGTTTTTCAATAGTTTCCTGCTTTTTGAGCATACACTCAAAAGCTTTTTATACTGAAGTTTTCTTATTTAAGGGAAGAAGATGGGATATATGTGAATAAGCCTTTCATATCCATCTGTCTATAAGAATATTTACATGAAGAGATCTGGTTATAGTGACATACAGACATGCATACAGTTATGTAGGGTTGTTGAAATTTATAGTATTAAAGAAATAATTGCCTTCTAGCATGAAAAAGGGAGTATGAAGTGTTGTTATTGCCCATTGGAGATGACTATTTTAACCAAACAGCAATAGTTTCCCCTATAAACTAAAATCTCTTGTTCCCATATATTTTATTTTACCCTTCAAAATATGTTTTATGCAGTTTTAGTTACTCTGTTTCTCTGTCCCATGATCCTCTTAGCCAATAGGCAATATTTTAGATATATGCAAATACTTTCTCCCTCTAGAAACAGGTGATATTGATAATTCTCCTCCTCTTTAATTTTTGTTCAAGTTGTTCTTTAAAACTAATTGTTTGGGGTTCATGCTGATTGGTAAAAGATGGGGCAAATATTTGTTCACAATTCTGTTCCTGCCTTTAGTTTCCAATTTTTGCCAAGTCTTCAGTTTTCTCACAGGTTTCTTCTTTTTATTGCACCTGCAAACCTCTGTAGCCAAGAGCTTTATGTACTTTCTTCTACTATTCACTTAATTGTTGTTTTCCTTAAGTGTAGGGTTTGACCCTTCAAAGTTGCCAGGTGCGGGAGAATTAGCCTAATGAAGTGCTGTGTATTCACGGCAGCATTTCATTAGTGATCTTCTGTTGCCCTGGTTATCATGTCCCCTTCGAAGTTGGGGGCAAGTGTTGACACAGCCAAGAAGAAATACACACGTAAGTTCTTGAAAGATCTAGGAGAAAAAAACCCAAAATGTTTGGTGGCTGGCTGTCGTAAATGTATGCATGCTGGTGAAGTTGTGGCAGAGGATACATATTTAAATTCAAACCATTCATTTTGTGTGGTCGTGGCTGATGATAGTTGAATTCCACAAGTGGCACCTGATCCTATATTGTTATGGAGCCTGTAGCTTGTATAGTTTTCTTGTTGAATGATTTGTGAGGTGTTTTGTGGTAAATTTGCTAAACAGAAATCCAGAGTCACTGCAAAATGTCCTGCCTTCTTTGTTTACACAATTCTGTGATAGATCTTATGCTAGTATAATATGAAGATTAATATTTTAGGAAGTAAAAACTGGATTTAAGAGCAAAGTTTTCCAAAGTAATAGGAGCAGACCCATTATTTTAGTTCTTTATGATTTTTATTACCCAATCACATGACTTGTCTGTGTTGCACAGCAGTGGCCACAAGGTTAGTGAGATCCAGCACCAGTGGGTATGGGTTGCTGGATCCATTTGCTGAATTGCAGGGCTTTTTACAATGGATAATATTTAGTAATATAAATTCCACCATTACGTTAGCCATTTAATACATACACGGATTCATATGAACACTTTAACTCTCTTTCTGCAAATACTTGAAAATGTAACTAATGGGATGCCTCATGCAAGGAAAGCTATATGTGTGTGTATGCAGGATTCAGCGCAAGTATAGTGTGGTAGAGAATGTTCGGTCAGCAACTAGCAGTCCCACTGACAGGGGGAAGCAAAGGATGAAAGAAATTTCAGCGGGGCCCAGGCTCTGGTTAATTTGCTAAATTGGCAGTGGCAGCAACCGGAACACCAGGCCCTTTCGAAAAGCTGTAGCAGTGCTGCTCTGCCACTGCTCATGGCTGTGAAGAAATGTGTGTGGAGGGCCCAATGCTGTGGTCCAGGTGACATTGAGGGCTGTCTGCTCTCACACTTCAAGAGTAAAGAGATGCCCCCCCCCCACCTTGCCCAAGCGCCCGCTGTGGTTGTCGGCCCTGCTGGCATCTAGGTTTTGGACCTACGACACCTACCAGTTAGGCCAGTTAGTTTGCATGAGGCTTGCCTATGAAGTATATGCCTCTTGTTGAGAGGCCCTAATCTATTTTGGCATGCATATGAAATGTCTGGTTGAAAGAAAATAGTTATCAAATTTCCATCATCTCTGTATTTAGCACATCTGTACCAGTAGCAATCTAGAAAGTCCATTTGGCTTAATATAATTTGTCATACTGCCGATAATTAATTTTGATTTATCTTCATTGTACACTGTCTTCTACTGAACTGAACTTTGCATCAGTCATACTGGAAGCAAATTGTTTCCATGCACTGAGCAGTGATGGAGCAAATGCTCTACACTGGCAAGTGATGAACTTATACCGAAAGGAACCATTGTCTGAAGAGAAAATATTATAGGAAAAAAGTCACTAGCTCATGTGGGGAAAGGAGGAGAAGCAGGTTTAGAGAAATCCTGTATAAAATGTTCTATTTGTTTAAATTTCAATGACCACTGCTTTTGTGAATCCACCTGTAACAGTTTACTGATACTTGAGAGCCAGAAAGAGAATTCACCTGGAATCAAAAGTGAAACTAATCATACTAATTTCATTGTTCAATCTGAAGGAAATATAAAAAGTAACCAACCGGCAGAGAAGCAAAATAGATTTTTAGAAAGCTTTGTTCTACGAGTGTATGGTGGGAGTGCTTTGTGTGCCACCGGTGCTGCTTGCTCATGTTTCTTCCCCAACTCTGCTTCCTGTTCAAGACCCTGATCCCACAATGACTTCAGAACAGGTAGCTTATTGCAATGGCGCTCAAGCTTTCCATTCTGCTGTACCCTTTTCATGAGTCTCATTGTCTGCTTTTGCCCAAGTGCACCTCACTGAAAAACAACTTGCTTACAAAATCAGATGCAAAATTACGAAAGTGTCACAGCACCATATTACTGCGTGTTACTGAAAACTTGCTCACTTTCTCCTTTATATTGTACTGACATTTCAGTGTGATGCTCCTGAGTCTAGTCAGAAGCTTGAGCTCCCCAACCCAGGGCTGAAGCAAGTAACTCTAGCTTGTTGTTGTTGTTGTTGTGCGTGGGGAAGAGAGGGCTCCTGTGGCATGGGGCCATAGGCATTTGCTGGGTTTTACCTCTCCCAGTGCTGGCCCTGCAGTTGCAACCCCCCTAAATCCATCCTGTGACCTCTCTGGGGGGTCACAATGCAAAGGCTCTGAAAAACTGATCTATGTGAGGTTGTGTACTTCCTGGAAGACTTCCATATACCCCCATAGGTACATCTGCTAGATTACTTTGCATAGCCACTCTTGAGCAGAAATTGCCAGTCAGCTAAGGATTCCGTTACTAATGGCATGACATAGGGACAGTTTCTTTATAACAGCAGTTGTACATTTTAAACAAACTCCAGTAACACACATCGCTGACAAACGAGAAAAAAAGCTGAGAGAGAACCTCCTGTATATCCAAATATAATACAGTATTTCAATGAGGAATGTAAATTGGATTATGTATGTCAGTCTCTCATATAGTCAGCATGCAGGTGAAAAACACGGTTTTGTTTTGGTTATTGCTCAATCAGACATTCAATTGAATTACTTTTGATTTTCCATTTTTTCTTGTCTCTCAAGGTATAATTAAGGTCCAATGTCAGATCTCACCCCCATGCTCGTCAATTATCTCCACTTCACCACCTGTAAGGAGACAGCTTTCTGGCTAGGACTATAAGCATACAATTCCCTGACATATTCTTTAACAACACCTTAAAAGTTAAGAACAAACAAATGATTGACACTGGTGATGTCCAGAGAGACTGTGTGGAGTGTGGGTGATGATGGAGGGGTCCATTCATCCATTCATACAGATTTATTTTCTTTTTACTTGGAAATACTGTAGAGGGCCACAAGATGTGTTGCACAAGGTACAACACTAAGATCAGATTTAATAAATTAGGTCTATTTTACAGCATGAGCATTTCTGCTTTAAAGTTCAACAAGTCAGCATGAAACATGACAGGAGCAGACTTAATTTGCTGTCAGGATATGCAGGATTTACCCTACTATTCGAAAGGATTTAGTCATTACCATAGCAACTCCACATCACATGACCCTCACCTGCAGTTGGACAGATTCTGATCTCATTTATATCAGCATAAATCTGAAGTAACTCTGCTCTGAACTTTCTCTGAAATCCGACTCTCTTCTAGGAAGCAACATACCTTAAAAATCAACAGTCTGATATGGGCTGCATCCAGCTGCAGCGCTTTATATACTACAAAGGGTATATTTCATCAAATGGATGTTTAAAGCCTATTCTTTCCCATTATGTGAAAAGGAATGTAGATGAAGCTATTAATGTTGATCACAAAAGCACAATAATCTAACCGTATCATTTTAACATGTCCCAAAACATACAATCATAGAATTACAGAGCTGGAAGGGACCTCAAGAGATCATTGAGTCCAGCCCCCTGCCCCAAGCAGAATCAACCCCAACTAAGTAATCCCAGCCATGACTATGTCAAGATGGGTCTTAAAAACCTTTAGGGATGGAGATTGGGTGTTTTCCCACATAGTGCACAGATCACATATTTTATGTGAGGAACTTCCAAATTAAAGCTGTGATGGACTTACAGGTCTGCATGGGTTGAGCTGCTCAAGAGCTTTTTATTAAGCATGTCTGTAAATCTTTGCTTGTGCTGTCAAGATTAGGCCTCAATTGTGCCATGTTCCCCATAAACTGTGCACTTTTGTGGCCATTCAGGACAGATTCGACTGTTGCCCAGCAGACTAGCAGAGCGCTGTTGGTGGAGCACATTTGCACATGCCCTTGTGCACATAAAACAATTTATTCTGCACATGGATGGAAAAAAATCTGCACAGGGGTGGGAAAGATCAGAGGGAAAGTCGACCACAAGTGGGAGTACAACAGCATAGTGAGTGGTAGGGAACAAAGAGCAGGGGCGACTTCTGTAAGATTACATGGTTATCCAAAGAAAGCTTCTGTACAGTATGATGAAACAAGGCCATTTTAATTACATACTCTAGTAAGTAGAATACTTACTGTAATACTTCTTAAGGCATAAGGCAAAGGTGGGCCTCCAGTAAGGATTTAGAAGAGAGAAAATAGTGGCTTTGTGGACTTCCTCAGGGAGTAGGACATGCTGTGGACACAGATTGGTAAGGACAATTGTGGAGAAGCACCATCTTTTGTAATGCACAAAGAGCTTATAACAACTCCTAATTTATTTTTACAAAGTAACTTTAGAGTGGGTCATCTGAACGGTGTGGCATGTACTCCTTGCAGCAATCTTTAACAAAGCACTTTTGGGTTACCTAGAAACCCTTCATAGAATGCTACATACTCATACATACCATGCTTTTAAAAGGCTATCTTCCGGAAGCTATCCCTGTAAAAGTGCCTTTCAAAAGAGTTTGTCCACGCACACAAAATGCAGATTGCTCTTTCACCCACTTTTTTGTAAGTTCGCGTCCACATACAAGCAGTGGACTGCTCTTCTGATCCACTCTTTCAAAAGAGGGTATCTGCACAGCCAGAGGTGCTTTGTCGAACGAATGGAGAAGGAAATGCTGCTTATGGGGTCACATGACTGACAAGCCCTTCCGGGGCCTGCAGCCAGTCTCTCCCTTAAGGGGCTCCACCCAAGCTTCTGTGCCCTGCACATGCTGAGGGCTGCTGAGCTTCCCTAAGGCACACCAAACCCTGTACACCAGCAGGATGGACCCACACCAACAGCCTCTCTGTGTGCTGGCCATCATCAAGGCCCTGGCTGCCCACCTGGCCGTGGTCCTTGTGGCTGCCCTATTCCTCCTCTCGTGGCAGTTCTTCCCTTCAGGGTTCCAAGTCTCTAGATCTGTTACCATGCCAGGACCTCCTCTGGGCGCAAGGGGCTGTCCTCAGCACCTGGCTACTGCTTCTCCCCAGCTTCTCAACCAAGGTGTCCAGGAAGGTGGGTCGGGGGCAGCTGTCCCTTGGCCCCAGGAGGCTGGGAAGCTCCCAGTAGTAGGGGCAGGATGGGGGTTCTGCCCTGGAGCAGCTGCCAGTGTCCCAGGCTCAGGCATACCCCTGTTGTAGCTCCTTCACCTTGCTCTGCACCTGGTCAGGGTTGCAGGCAGAGTGTCCCTGGGCAGTGAGGCTGGTGGCAAGACAGGTAAAGGTGGCCCTGTTGCAGCACTTAGTGTCCGTCTCCTGCAAGAGCTCCTCCTCCTATCACAGTCTGAGGAGGTTCTGCAACTTAGAGTCCATCCCGAAGGGGACTGGTCATTTGGGAGGCTGCCTGGCTGCCTGTGAGGCCTCTGGGGGTGGGCCCTGGGGCTCCCAGAAGGGGCTGGCTGCTTGCCATGTAGGGCATCTGGCCTGTGGTGATGTCTGGGAGGGTGTGCTGCAGCTGACTCATGGTCTCCCTGCAGCCAGCATGCTCTTAGCTTCCTGCCATGTGGTTTCAGGGTCCCTGCAGCTTTCACAATGGCTGAACACAGGAAGAGTAGAGCTCTGATGCTGCCAGCAAGGGGTGTCTCCACACACCCACAAGCCAGCGCCATACAGACTCCTCTCTTGAAAGAGCAGCCTGGGGTGCGTCTACACACTTGTTTTTTTTAAAGAGTTTTTCAAAAGGGACTGCTCTTCTTGATCCAGCATTGGAGGAGTGCTTTCAGAAGGGGCACCACATTCTTCCGATTTCCTTTCCAAAGGGCGCACTTTGTGTGTAGACGCTCTGCATGCTCTTTTGAAAATGCCCCTGTTTTATATTTTTCCTGTTGGAAGGCCGTGCTAGTGTGGATGCAGCTAGGGTGTCTACACAGCAAAATTATTTTGGAATAATGGCTGCATTTCAAAATAACTTTATGAGAGTCTACTCAATGCAACTGCTGTTTCAGTGCATGAGGAATAGCATCTCTTTTGAAATAGATATTTCAGAATAGGGGCGGTGTAGAATGGCTATAGGAGCTATTTTGAAACAAGCTATTCCAGAACAGCTTATTTTGAAATAATGCTGCTGTGTAGACATAGTGTTTTGGAGTAGAGCCCCTCAAAGCAATGCTTCGAGAGGCTCTAATCTGAATTAGGCTCTATTGTGTGTGGGCACATTATTTTGGAATAAGCTTTGCTTATTTTGGGGCTTCCCCAGAGTGTAGACGTATTCTAGGATATTTTATTTTGGAATAACAACTCTGGAATAAGCTATTCCAGGATAACTCAGTAATGTAGACATAGCCATAGAGTATAGCCCAAAAAATCTGACAGCTTTTGCATATTATTATACATGTTATGTGGTTTACATTATAGGAAATGTGCAGACATGTTTCTTCAGCTTAGTTAACAATAACATTCAGCTAATAAATAGTTTTGTAAGGAGAAGACATTAGTTTTCACAGAAAGCAGTTAAAAGATGGAAGTGGTCATGTAATAATTATGTTGCAGTATGTAGAACCCTATTGGGCAAAAATCCACAAGACAGAGGACAGAGCATGTTGTCTTCCAATGCCGTATCCTTTAAGCAGTGACTTAAGGGGCCAAGAAGCAGCAGAAGAAAATAAGGGGCAACATCACCAAAGAGAGCCTGATCACACAGTCCCATTAAACCCAACTCTCACTGAAATAGAATCAGGGAGCCACAGACCTGCAGGGATCCGGAAGTAAATCTGCTTCCAACCCCCTCAGTTTGAGACTCTGTAAAGAATACATAGCTCTCCTCAAAGCTCTGCAGATCAGAGGGTCAAAAGTCAGAGAAACCTTTTCTTTTCTTCTTTATGTGAAAAAGTGTGTGTGTGTGTGTATAGAAATCAGGAAAATCAAGCATTATTCTTGATTCATTCTAAACATTTGGAACTATTTTGGTTCTGTTTGTTTAAGAGTCTGTATGTGCATAAAATTGTTGGTGCCAGATGAGAGAGTTTCAACCTGTAGTGGGAATACACCAACAATCTTCTCAACCACATCCAGTGGACTAGATGGGGAACACTGATTTCTCGTGTCATATGAAGCAAGCAAATATAAGTCTTCTTAAACCAATGGAATGGCACATACTGGCACAAGGATTGAATTCTCCCTCTTGAGTGTATGGCAGGGGTGAGATGTTTTCCTATTGGAACCGAACACATGATAAGAGTTTGTTTTTTAAAAGTGTTCCCTGATTATTAAAGAAAACATAATTTACTGGATTGTGGCAGCATCTCAGCCGAGGAGTCTTGATAAACAGCCAGTATGTGATTTAACAGCTGTCTTTCACAGACCCTCATATTTTTAGTAGTAAGGAGACATGCAGAGTCTTCTTTCAATGCCTCCTTTTCAATCCCAACACATACAAAAATACGCCAGGCTAATGCTTTAATGATTAACTCTTCTGACTTTCATTTGAGGTAGACAAGAAGTGCCAGTGACAATGCCATTCAGAGCTGCAGGAAGAGCAGACCTTTAAAGAACCTTTATTTCCATCCCATCATCTCAAATTGTCTTGTTTACCCCCTGAATTCTGAGCAGGCACCATTACCACACTCAGTTGTCCACATCACTCTTGTGAAAGGAAAATTAATTCTGAATTACTGGCTCTGTAACTGCCTCCTTCTTCACATTATCTGTCAGGAAAATAAGCAGACAAGAGCTGGCTAAGTGGATTTCTGTTAGCTGCCGTTCAAAAGGAAAGGGACAGGTGTTGAATGGGGCTTCTTTTTCCAACTGCTAGTTAACAATACATATAGGAGAAGTTTAATTGCCTGCATCCACCTGCACCCTTGTCATTTCTTGGCTTTATTGATTTTAATGAAAATATTAAGTGCACTTTAGGTGCACCAGCTAAGTGACATTTTGATTGAAATACACAGGGAAATGTATAATGGAAGCAGGCTATTATAGTTTTAATAGAAACTAAAAGAAGTAACATCCAGAGCAGCATTTTTCCCTTGCTGGTCTTATGCATAAGTCCAAAATGAGTAATGGGAAAGTGAATAAATGTTTGGTTGTTAAAGAAGATTTTCACATGGATAACCCCTTTTTTACTGTTGTTGAATGGAGTGACCCAGGTTTTTTGGTGTATTTTCTTTCATTAGGTACACTTCAGGTTGCCAAAGAGACAGTCAAGTGCTTATATGAATACTATCCAAACTATGATTCACTATTGCTTAAGAAAATATTTGAATACATGTGTGTCTGCTTTGCAATGTTAACAATGAATCTTTGGAGTAGCTTCTCTTCTTTTCCAGAAGTCTGTGTGAATGGTTCAGAGTTTGCCTGAAGCTACAGTTTCTTTATTTCTAAAGACTTGCGCCGTTGAGAGTAAGACAGGAAGCAATACAAAAACATTGATGTAAACCTCTGTTCCAGTAACAACATTGAATTCAAAATGTATTTACTACTTTCCATTTCAATATCTTATTCAAACTTCTTAATGGTTAGAGCTGGAATTTTCAAGCTGCCCAAGGGAATTAAAACCCTCTAAAATCCCACAGAATTCATAGGTGTTTGGTGCCTAACACCCTTAGGCTCTTTTGAAAACACCAGCCAAAATTTTGCAGGTATAAATTTAGCATGATGGATGCAAGACACAAGTTGTGTCCATTCCCAGGTCCATTAAAAACAACCACTCTTTTGACATCTAAACAGCGCCCATCCAGTTTTACATCTTTAATGGCCACATTCTCATATCCTTACTCAAACCAAGTGCTGTCTAGTTGCATTGCTGTAGGAGACCCAGTCAAGCACTAAGATCCTGCTGTGCTTAGGCTTAGATGGATATAGGCAGTTTGGGGCAGGGCACAAGAAATCAGAGACAATATTGGTTAGTATAGGCTGTATTTTCACCATACCAGAAAAGTGAGATGATGGGAACCTGTGCAAGAAATCTAGCTGTATGAGTGGACAGGAAAAGCCTTATCTTAGCTTTGTTATGCAGAAAGAACTGGCAAGATTTTAGACATAGCCTTGACAGGAGGACCTAGGTAGAGGTCTAAAGTAAAGATGATGTCCAGTTTATGGGACTGAGGGGGAGGCAACTTGACGGAACAAGTTGTCCCACTTGCTTCATTGGCCCCTTATGTGGCTTTGCTGAAGTAGCGGCTATCTAGCCCACAGAAGACGTAGAGCAGAGGTCTCAAACTCACAGACCATGGGCCAACCCTGGCCAGAGTTGCTTCACAATCTGGCCTGGGAGTACCAGCAGGCTGGGGGAGGGCTGGCCATTCCTGCTGCCCAAACCCCACCCTCTCCCTCCTATGCAACCCATCCTCTGAGGGACACAGATTTGGGGATTACCATGGGGCCTGGTGAAATGTGGTATCAGAGGTCAACCACCTGCCTCTGCACTCTCTGAGACAGCTGCTGCCACTCTACACCAGGGCCTTCCTGGTAATCTCTGGGGACACTTCTTCTGGGGGCTGGGATACAAGGTAGGGGGAAAGGAGCAGTGATGAGAGTGGGAGGGCAGGGCTTGGGCAACAGGAAATGACAGGCCTTTCCCAGGTTGGATTGCTCAACTTCTCCAGCTGCGGGGTGGGCTCAGGGGCCATTAGTTTGAGACCCATGGTATAGAGAGCTCCGTTTTGTCTTGACCTCCTACTTACTAACCAGCAGAAGTTACAAGATGTTCAGAGAAGCAGAGTCTCTGCTATATGTCTCAGGTGCCTCTTGGCTCACCGCAGAAACAGGGCTGCTCTCTGAAATACGAGACAGCTCTGTGCATAAATAAAAGAATATCTTGCTGAGGCCCTCAAGGCACTTTATAGTTCCTGTTGGAACAACAAACTGTCTAATACTCTTCATTAGAGGATCAATAAGCTATGTACAAATACTGAATACATACAGACAAAAACGAATATTACTTTAAAAAAAGTGTGGGGTGAAGTCTACGAGATCTCATTTATATATACTTTTCCATAAACATATTTGGAATTTTCAAAAGTTCTATGGATTTTTAATTTGGGATAGATATTGCCTCCCAGGAGAGTCAGGGTATGAAGGACATCAGCATTAAACATTCACAATGAAACTTGGAAACCCACTACATGCTCTTGGTTTTGTCCTTTTGTTACAAACTCTGGTCACAACGTATGACTAAGTGTAAAGTGTCTCCTTTTTCTGTTGTGCTGATTCATAATACGGTCCTACCATACTCACGGTCCAGTCTGGTGTATCTCAAAGTCATAGCATTTTAAAAATGGTAAATTTCATTATTTCAGATGTTTAAATCTGACATTTTCTGATGCTGTAATTGTGGGGTATTGATATCCTTACTTCTGCACAGGGGCTGGCAGCAGCATTGCCTTCAGAGCTGGGCAGCTGGAGAATGATTGCTGCTGGCTGGGAATCCAGCTCTGAAGGCAGAACTGCCACCAGCCACTGTGCAGCAGTATGGCCTGGTGTGGTATTGTTACATTTACTTCTATGCAGTTGCCTGCAGAGCTGAGCCCTGCATCAACAGCTGCCACTATCTGGCCACCCAGCTTTGAAAGCATCAGTATAGAAATAAGGGCAAGATGGGCATGGCATTGCCACCCTTACTTCTGTGCTGCTTCTGACAGGGTGCTGTCTTCAGAGTGGGGCACCCAACCACCATTACAACCACTGCTCTTGTGTTGCCCGCTTCTGAAGGTGGTGCTGAAGTGAGGATGGCGATGCCATGAGCCTCCCCAACATAACCTAGTGATCCACCTGTGACTCCCTTTTGGGTCAAGACCTCCAATTTGAGAAATGTCAACATCCCCCATGAAATCTGTACAGGAGCGGCTAAAAGAACTCAAAAGGCCAGATTTCCTGGGAGGGTGCCAGATTTCACATTCTGGGAAACATTTTGCATGGCTGTGAAATTTGATAGGTCCCTATTTCATAAGCTTGTCAATTTTGGTTGGAGCTTTACTTCCTGGAGACTCGAGTCTAATCCTGGAGGGTTGGCAACCACACAGTCTATCTGCATCATGGATAGCAGTGCCCTATGTGAGATGCAGAGCTAGGCAGCCTAGATCCACAACAATTTACATTTTATGGGAATGCCAAGTCACTTTCTCTCTCCCAGGCTGCTCCAATTGTAGAGCAACAAGGTGCCACCCCTTGCTTAGGGCAGATATTAAAGTTAGAATCTAGGCTTCAAATCTTAAAGTCAAGTCAGTGAAAGATTTAATAATGTCATCAAACCTTCCTGCAAGTCTGGGTGAGTTTATGGGTTTGCATCTGATTGGATAAAGGATACCAGAAACATAATCCTGATTTAAAGGGAGCCCTAAGACTCAGCGAAAGAAAATGAAACTGAATAGATACCAGCTTGCAGGACTTCATCTGTGTTCTTGAAACACATCTATTGTAAATTCCTCTACTAAAACAGTAGACATGGTGGTGGTGAACTGATTTATATCTATAATTCACTTATTACAAATTAAAATATTAAACCTGACCTCCAAATTCAATGAGTGTTTTTCATCCTGAAAAATAACATACTATTGTAATTATTTGTAAACAGAACAGTTTTGTGGTGAAGACTTGACATATATGTCTTACAGTTAGGGACATGAAAAAATTATTCTAGGTCTTTTTAATAACTTTAATATTATATTGGTAGTAAGATATGATTGTATCAGACAGCTGGTGTCTAAACTGCTGTGTCTTAATCATGCAGGAATGGATTTGTGTGTGAAAAATGTGCCATTAAATATCATGAGTTAACAATTAACACACTGCATATGATTGTTTCTTCAGAGCATAGCTTCAGTGAGCAGCATTACTTGTTTTGTAGCGATAGTTTTAGCAAATGCCTTTTTTTCAGCTCTGAAAATGCCAGCAGCTACAACAAGCAAATAAAAGCTCTTTTATGTAAAAAACAAACAAACCACCCTAGAAGTGCCCATGAATATTTCATAACAGTCAAGATTTGTACAGTATTCTAATATGTCTTTTTGTATTCGGGTAAGCATTGGGTTTGAGAACATCATATTTACTCATACAAGTAAACATCGGTCATATACAAAGGTCTATATTTGAAATGGAAATGTAGGCTACAGCTGAACCCTAAAAGTCTCTTGACCTTCCGAGAAAACCCAGGAGACTTTAGGGCTTACATTTACTCAGCCTGAAGTCTACAGTAAGTACCTTTAAGGTCTACTAAGGATAAAAAGGAGAGCAATGTTTAAAAGCAGGTTATTTTCTTCTGGCAGTTTCCTTAGATTAAAAATTCACACAAATATTATCTATCATACTATGTCTAAGACTAGGAGTTTTTCAGTGCTTAGATATATTGGATTTTCTAACTGGCACACTGCTTTTCAATATAGATGCCAGACTATAACTAGGTGAAAAAACCAGAATCATAGAACACTAGAACTGGAAGGGACCTCAGGAGGTCATCGGGGCCATTTCCCTGCCCTTATGGTAGGACCAATTAACATCTAGACCATCACTGACAGATGTTTATCTAATATCTAATAAAGTTGTTTGATGGTACAAAAATAATTTATGGCAAAATACTTTATAAAGATGTTATAATTGTCTCTTGAACAAATATTATGGACCCAGGAGATTCAGAATCAGAGTTAATCTTAAAAGAAATCTGAAGAAGTTCAGCTCGGGAAAGGCACAGTAAATGTACCCTCCACAACCTTAACTCTGCTCTGTCATGATGTGATGAAATAAACATGCAATTATGATTAGTACATAATAGTGTCTAAGGTACCAGTTACATTAAACTGATTTTTAAAGACTCATTAAGATTTGATCTTTTTTTTTCTGTATGGGGTTTTAATAAAATCAGAGGGTGTCATACACCTACCACACACAAAGCTGGCACAAGGGATAGGAAACTCTGATATCCTACTGCTTAATGGGACTTAAGTGATTCACAGAGTCACAGATTTTAAGGCCAGAAGGGACCATTAGATTATCTAGTCTGACCTCCTGTATGTCACACGCTATTAAATTTCACCTACTTACTCTGAAATGAAACCAATAACTCTTATTTGGTGAAAGTAGATCCCCCAGAAAGGCATTGAGCCTTGTTTGTAAGGCAGCAAATCCATAGGCTTTATATGGGTACTTAGCATCAAACTGTATTTCATCCAGAATGAGGCCTGTCATTATTACTCATGAATCCAGTGATCAGGACTGGGTTTGAACTAGTAAAGTCTCTGTTGCAGATTGCTTTTGGTTTGTGTTTTATATGTGCTTTACTGACAGCATAGAAAACTGAATTACTTTGTGGGTTTTGTCATGTTCCATCCTTCTAAGGTGCTAGTGGAAGAAAACTCTGGAGGAGATTCAGCTGTGGCTGTAGAGGCAGAAATTTAGATTTCATTTGCAGTTCATGGTTTTAATATTGTTTGCATGCACAGATGAACTCCCTTCCATCCACCTCCCACAAATATTGCTAACTGCAGCTAATACAATAAGCGAAAAATATTCGTAGTCGTTAGTATTCAATTCAGCCAAACAAATGAATTTTAAGCCTCATTGTGTTGAATGAAACACAGCCACCCTGTGATTTTAGTTATGAAGAAATGTTGTTGGAAATCAATAAAACAGCATGTTTGCCCAACACAACATCTTTTAAGTCAATAAAAGTATCAGATTATGTGATGTAAAAACATGGCATTTGGGTAGATTTTTGCAGACTAAAGGCCATTCTGTGGTTTGATTTATTCTCAGTCAATTTACAGGTAACACCTTTCACGCTATCCCAGAAAGTGTTTTAATTCGATAAAACTTTAACAAAGTACTAAATCAAGATCACAGCTGGATCAGAACTAATCCATCTGTCCCCAGTACATTTCTAATGACAAACAGCATTCCCTCTGAAAATGTGACACCTCTCTTCCCTTAGAAAATACATGCAATTAATCTTGAAGAAGAGAGCTTGAGAATACAGGGTACACTGGTTGCTGGGAGTAAAATTTGGATTATGAAATGAATTTATAGGATCAATCTTTCCTTTCCACTTTATAAGATGCATCATTTCTGATGGTGACTGGGTTGTCCAAGCATTGCCTCCTTGTGGCACAACTGACTTAGCTTTGGGTCTGTGATGTTCAGCCAATGCCTCCTGTTTAGTGTGATAGTGCCACAGCTGGCACACACTCAAGACTAACCCCTTCCAGGATAATAAAGTCTGTGGAAAAACAAAAGCAAACTGTGAACTCAGAATGCAGTCCCCTTCTGCTCTTCTTGGGCCAGTAGCTGTGCTGGCTGGTGGGACTGTGCCTGGGCAGCTTTACCTCAGAGTGAGCCTTTTATGGTGCCCCATGTAGAGCTGTTCAGAGTCTAGGTCCTGGACCAAAGTAAGGGTAATTGCCCTCTCCCTGTGAGCCAGGAAGGGTTTGAGGCAGTTGTGAGTAAGGCATGAATGAATCCAAAGGACCAAGTTCAGGCCTGGTGGGGATTCCTGACTGCCTTGGACTGTGGACCACACCCATGCGGGGCTGCTTGTTGCCCTGTGGTATGTGAAATGGCAGCAGCAGCAGCTGATTATACATACAATGGATTAGTTATTGTCCCAATGGGATCCTGCACCATTGGGCTCTCCAGCCAAAGAGCGGGGTCAGTGATGTGGCTTGCCCCATTCTGCCCACCCAGCACACCTCATGCCCTGACCCTGCTTCTCAGCTGGAATGGGGGCTGAGGCGCTTCAGGTGGAAAGTGTTGGGAGGGGCCCCCGCTTGTTTTGGCCAAGGTCCCCATAACACCTTCATCAGCCCCTGGTGGCTGTTTTCACCCCAACAATCATTACTCCAGGAGTGAGCCCAGTATTTCTCCTCCATGGGGACAAATTATCTGATGACTTTGCATGGCTGTGCTAGTTTGGTTCTTACCCTTGCCCCATTGCTGCTCCAACAAGGCAGTATGGTGGCTGGGTTGAGCTTGTGATCTGCCTCAGAGTGTGACACCTGCTGGTATGGTCCTTGCTCTTGGTACAGAGCTCCTTTCTATTTGATCAGACTCCTGCGTTTGTGTTCTCTTGCTAGCCTTCTGCGGGGCACTAGCCCTGCCTTTCACCTGCATTCCTTTTCAAAGGGGCCTGGAGCGCTGGCTGCCGCCACTGCTACTTAGGCAGTGGAGGTGGCTGGAGCTCCAGCCATCCATCTTTTAAACACTGTGCATCTCTGAGACATCCGGTGGCGGGGGAGGAGAGCTGTCTGTCCTTAGCCACACCCCTTCTGCCTTTGGCCCCACCCCTTCCAGGGCATGGAGCTGCGCATACCTCCACCTTGCCCTGGGGCCCGCGGTGGCTGTCGGTAACTCTGTGTCTGTCCCATCCCACAAATGGGATATCCACTCTTAAGTATTCTGTGTTCATAGCTTTCCACTGACCTTGGGTGTCTGTACCCATGAATCCGACAATCCTCACAGCACTTAGGATAGAGGTTATAAAAGCTGCTTTTTCCCCATCCAAAGAAAGAAAGAAAGAAAAGAAAGGTGGGACTGTCTCCCCTTTGTCTCTGTTCTTTCCCCTGGAGTGCAAGAGTCTTTGTCCATGATAATGCAGCCTTTTAAAGTCTAATGTACAATACAAGCTGAGAGAGGACAATCAGCTGCTATTGGAAGGCAAATTAGTACTCCCAAACCTTTCTGAACCCTACTCCTCCTCAGGGAAGCCAAGACAATGTGGGCATGAATAGCTCCTGGAATGAAAGCTTCTTGAAAAGTCCCGTGGTATCCGCGCATTGAGCAAACACTGGTCTGAGCTGTGGTAAGGTACTTGTGTGTGAAGCTCTGCAGAACTGATCTGGTTGTCAGCTTGTTTTGGCTGATGTAACGCCTTAGTGGAGACAGTCCCCTCCAGAAAACCCTCACTTATAGAGCTAACAGGACTCTGCTTGTTGTATAAGAAGCCACTTCCATTCTAGAATATTTCCCATGCTGGAGATATGGATAAACACAGTAGCCCTCATGTGCCTCCATCCCTCGCAGCTCATCTCACTACGGAGGGCTAGTCCATACATCACCCCACATCCCTTCTCAGAGGGGGTGATGCCACCCCACAATAGGAAGGGAAATCTGTCTTCCTCAGCACAAGGAATCCTTACTGTGCCTAATGCTTTCAAAGCTCTTTCACCTATCTGGAAATGTTTAACTATTAACACCACCAAATGGAAATGTGCATGTGATATTCATTTAATTTCCAAATGTGTGCCTGTTTTAACAAGCGCATGAACAATGCTTTCTGAATGGCATGACAAATGCTGTCTGAATGGCAAGACAACAGTTTTGGAGCATTAGTACCAGAGGTTGCAAAATAAGTGCCAGAACAGATGCCAGAAGCTCTGGGGCATCTGGGGGCTAAAAGCAATATTTGTGGCCATGGAGCACTCCCACCACATTTTTTTTCCTCTTTAAGCTTACATAACAGCATTTGAGGAGTTCCAGGGAGGATGAGGATCAACCCATGGCTGATGTGTACAAGAACCCCAAATATGGCAGCTCATGGACTTGTTATACAAAATCAGTTATCTGAGGTGGTCTTTTACTACAGGTCTGAGGTCATTTGGACCACAGGATGTGGGAGGGCTGGGCCAGAGCTACACCATATCCGGAACTCAGGGCAATTAGTTGGCAAGTGGTTGAGGTTATTTGCTGTCAGGGTAGTTAAGTAGTGGAGCTATTTTTTAAAGAGTAGGTATCTAGACCTGTCGGGAATTGTCCAGATAATACTTAGTCCTGCCTTGAAAGCAGGGGGCTGAACCGCAGTTTGTAGGTGTGTTTCGGGAGGGGCTGTCACTCATGGGTTTGCCACTCCAGCAGCTTTAGAAGGCTGAGCAGGCTGTTGGATAGTGGAGGTGATTGTATGGCTTCCATTTTTGTTCCACACAGGGATTAAACCTGCAGTTGGTGGGTGATAATCCCCACAGGCTTTAGCCATATATGTTTTCTTCCCTATGTCTATCATCTATAATGCACAGGTGTGTGGCTGTGACTGGCCATATGGATTTGTGGCATAGCACTGTGCACTGGGTTTACAAGAGAGTATGCATCTCAGTCAGGGGCTTACATCCGGGGGGCTCAGACTGTATGCAAGTTTTTATTTGGCACAGCATATGGGGCATGTATTGGCACCACCTCATGCCTCTTTTCCATGATCTGATGCCCTGTGAGGACTCACCAGATGTTGTTGTCCACCTAGGGGAGAATGACCTGTGAACAGGCTCCAGGCTCCAACAGCTCTGGAAGGCTGAGCAGGCTGTTGGATGGTCGTGCTGATAGTATGGTTAGAAATACTAGCCTGAGGAGTTTGGTGGACTCAGGTTCTGACTTTTGCTTTTGCTGGTGGGTGCTTTGAGAGAGATGCATGTATTTAGAGATAAGGGTTTTCAGGTTTAGAGACTATTTTCAGCACATTTATAAAACTTCATTCATATTTTAATTGACAAATGTGTGCATTGATATCTTAATGTTATCATTATGAAAATAATAAACTACATAATTACATTTTCAGGATTATACTAAAATCATTGCATTCCCCTACAAGTTGACTTGATTAAAATCTTTATGTAAAGACACCATGTCTCACTGAAGGTTTCTGGATAAAACGGTCAGCAATGGTATGGCTTGCGGTGGCTCTGTACTGGATTTATAATTACATCAATATTTGATGGTAATGCTGGCTGGCGGCTTAGGTCCATTCTTGCCTCATACCCCAAAATGGAGAGGGATTCTAGGAAGTGAGTAGAGGTGCTCAGAGACCCTGCTAATGTGATGATTGTCTTTGTGGTAGATGCCCCCCAAGAACTGGCAAAGGTTCAGTGGGGTGCAAGTGACTGTGCTGGACTGTTCTCTGGCTGGAAGTTTGGGTCTAATCTGAATAATCATTTAGTGGTCTGGTTAAAACCCTTACCACACATCCATGGGAATTTGCAGATGAAGTACCTGCAAACTATGTCTTTGGCATGCAAAAGGAACCAGAAATGGATTGTGCCACTAAAAGACAAATGTAGTTGTGCCCTTGTCCTGGAAAGCACCAGCCAGGGCACATAACACATATGTTGGAACAGTTCCTAGTTACCTAGGAAAATATATACATGTTACCTGAAGAACATATATACATATTTTCTTGTACATATTGGTTCTGCTTGAGAAACTCTGAAGAACTGAAGGTAGGAACATAAAATATAGGTTGTCCGCCTGTAGCTGTAGTCAGACCAAAGTGGATCAATGTAGTGGGTTGCAATCATCATTACCCAGGCCCTTCAAATGCTTGCTATCAGGGACAAGTCTGCATTTACAATGTCTGCTCCCCTTTAATGTCAATAGATTGCAGAGATTTTTTTGCACTTTCTTTGAAAATCTTTTCCTTTTATGTACATTACTTCAGGGTGGATAGTTCCCCCCATTACATTGGGAAATGACTGAGCCCCATTCCTTTACAGGAAACTTGGCCACTCCCTTGACATGCATGTTGTTTTTCAGAGTTCATGCTTTCATGCCATCACAACATGTTTTAAATGTACTCCTTTGGGGATTTCACAGTGAAGAAACAATTCCACCTACCGTGGCCCTCAACGGAATCCTTTAGGTTGCTGCTTTGTAAAAAACACTCATTTGATGCTGTAGAACAAGCAGTGCCTGAAGGCTTAATTATTTGTTTGAAATATAATGAGCCAGGAGTGGGGGGAGGTAGAGGATTGAGGGGGCGGGATTGACATTTATTGTCTTGAGAGATGAAGAATGCATTTTAACAAGAAGACACTTGATGGTTCAGGGACTCAGTTTAGTCTAAATGGAAGCTTTAGTAGTGAATCAGGGCACCTCATAAACTTCCACTGTGGCTGTGTTATCTCCTGGGGACATGCTGGGAATATGATACAACCTTGGGGAGTGTAGCCTTTTGCATAGCTTTGCACTGATTCTGGCACAGCCAATCCCTGATGAGAATTCAAGCACCATATTACCATATATCTGGTTCTGAGAGTCCTGAAAGTACTCTTGTTAGTTTGTCTGTAAATTACCTACCCCATCTCCTCAAACATATTACTAAATAGGAAAAAAATCATCCACAAACAGTTGGGAGGTGTTTTGGGGGCAGCTTCATGCTCCTGGAAAGGTTGGAGTTCCGGGTGGAAGGGGTGGGGTTAGGGGCACTCACCCCTCACCACCATTCAGAGCACACTGTGCTGCCTCCTCTTACCCCACAGCCAGGCCTTAGAGCTGCCCAGAGTGCACCAAAGTGCTCTGCTGGTAATTTAAGTGGCCCAGGGCTCTGGCTGCTGTCACTTCTGTGGTAGCCGCAACAGTCAGGACTCCCAGGCCCTTTAAAATCACCAGACCCCAGGCAACTACCCCATTCTCTCCCCTCACCCCAGTCAGAAGGGCTGCCCATCAATGAGTGAAAACCATCTGAACAGAGTGTTACATTTATACCAAACAAAAACCAGCTAAAGATGAGTCAAACGTAATGTCTATCTTTTGATAGCTGAGTATATGAGCTGCCAGTGCTTATCTTGGTGCTTTCAGGAATAAGGTGGTGCCTGTATTCTAAAGTGTGATTCCGCTCTGAAGAGTGACTGTATAAAGCTGACATTAGAGGGCTCTAAATTTGTCTCTCAATGACTCCCAATTAAATGTGCTCAGTTTACTCTGAAAATCAAGCTGTGTTCGTAGATATTGTTACCAGTAATTTAATCTAACTTATATCTGCTCTCAGTTATGTCTGTGCTACCGCATCGTCTACCACATTTTCTTCTCTGTTAATGGGATTGCACAGAAGTAACTGAGGACAAAATTTAGCTCTACAATGGAATCTCAGGTGTCAATGGAATTGAAGATGGGCTAACCACAATAGATCTGATATCTCTCTCTGAAGCCAAATGGACTCTGTTGTGCTAATAAGAATAAAAAAAATTATTAATGGCAGTAAGGAAAGCAGCAGATGATTCTGAATATACAGAGGGAGTGAGTCTGGTACATAAGATGTTGTTAAAGTCAACTCTTTTTCAGAGCAGAAGCACACTTAAACATTTTTTTCTACTGATTAACCCTCTTTAGTTCAGCATCCTCAGGATCTGACTGCTGCTGAACCAGAGAACTTGCCAAACCCTGGGAAGTCAATATCTTCTAGCAACATTTCCAATCCATCCACTGCTTACTGGGCTTTCAGAAGACATTTAGGGGTAAATTAGAGCTAAATAACAGCACAGGACACTGAGACCCAGGACTTAGTGCTGTAAACAAACTTTGTGGGGTTACAAGAAACTGGGTCACACCCATAAGAGGACATCTGACAAAGCTAAATCATGCCAGACTACAGATGTTGCTGGACCAGATTGTGCTCGATTAGAGAGGTTCTACCTGTATTGCAATTCAAACTTCAGAAAAGGTTAGAGGACCTAGCAATGCTTATATTCTCTGGGATGCAGAATTGTTTTCAAGGCCAACTCTGCATTTTCCAGGGTTCTCTATATAGTGCCCTCTATACAGTATATCCCAGAGTGTCCCCTACCTAACTTACCTCCTATCTGCTTGTGAAACCCACCTGGTTATTCTCTCTCTCTCTTTCACACACCCCCCCCCATGCACATCCCAGATCTCATGTGAATTCAAAACAGACAAAGATACTAAGTCTGAATGATAAGGATGATTTCCTGATGTAGAAGTATAGGGCTCACAAAAAGCAATGTCGGTTCAAGGAGAAAACTGGCAAGTTGCATGGCATGCTGATGGTGGGTCACAAAACTGTGGCGCATTGCCTCCTGTTGCCCGTGCCTAGAAGAGATTTTCTGTTTGAAATGGCATTGTAGTACCCCCTCCTGAGAGTTATCGTTCCCGTGTCCCGTGCCCTCATTCTTCTCTCTGGGCTGGGTTTCCCAGACAGACTGTTTCTAATTATGCACCATGGCCAAGGACAGCCATGATGGATGATAGTGGCTTAGCAAAAGGGGAGACAATAGTGCATCACGAGAGATGGCTAGGGAGCCGAACCCACAGCGGGGCGTGAGGGCATGAAACAGCTGTGAAGGACATGGAAGGTGGCGGCAATCGTTTATAAATTTTATACATGCCATTGGCTGGTTTGATTGTGATTGTGTTGCTGGCTTCCAGCAGCAGTTGTCTTGCATGTAGTCAGGAAGCAAAACCAGAAGTTTCAGCTTGCACAATTTGCCAATACTTTAGTAATGCCTTTGATGTTTACATCAGAACACATGATGTGGCATGGAGGAGGCAAAACCTGAACTAAAGAACTTTGAATTAGTTTGAATTCAGGAGAGAGAATCACAGGGAGTACAGGGGGTGCAGACTGTCTGCCCAGTTTCAGAAACAGTTTTTGTGATGAGCTAAGACTATGTAGACTTTAGGCAGCACGCATGTCTGCAGACTGGTTGGTTGACAATGTTTTTCTTGTTATGCTTTATAGCTGCTGCTATTAAATAAAATACTGTGTTTTTGAAAAGGCTGTTTTATGTCACTCTGTTGGTGCACTGCCCACAGCTCCCAGAAGGGACGCTAGTAAAGGAAATCTGTAGCTTGTGAGGAATCATGGTTGGTTCATAGGGTGGCTGCATCCCTGGGGTGTGGTTTAAAGAGTATAACTGTGGGCTGAAGGGTCAGAGTCTGTCTCCTGGTGGGACTGCAGTCAGATATGTCTACACATCAGCATTATTTTCAAATAAGCTATTCCAGAAGAGATTTTTTCACAATAGCTTATTGCGAAATAATTCTGCGAGACACAAAATGCATTTTAAAATAGCATTTAGCTTTTTCAAAATAGAGCATCAACACAAAATAGAGCCAATTTCAAAATAGAGACATTGGACCTACTATTGCTTATTTTGGAATAGGCTCTATTCCCTTTCTACACAGCCTGTACTTCAAAATAAGTCAAAATAGGCACTGGTCCTCATGAAATGAGGTTTACTCATTTCAAAATGAGCCAGCTGCTATTTCGAAATTATTTTGCATTGTGTAGACACTAGCAAAGTTATTTGAAATAATGACTTATTTTGAAATAGCTTTACTGTGTGGACATACCCAGAGAGAGGCTGTCTCCACTAGCAAGTCCTTTCAGAAAATTGGGCCCTCTTCTGAAAGAGCAAGCAGAGTGTCCACACACAAAATGTTCTCTTTTGAATTCCTTTTGCCAGAACAGGGCACTTCTTCTGGAGGCCCTTTTCCTCTCCCAAATGAGGAAGAGCACCTTTTTCCAAAAGACTCTTTCAGAAAAAAGCAAGGGTAGATGCTTCGGAGACCCTTTATTCAAAGGAGCGGTCCTCATGGTGCCAGAGTTTTTGACCCATGGCCCACGCTTTCCTTGTGTGGACACTCTCTATTGAAAGAGCAGATTGCTCTTTTGATCTTCTTTTTCATGTGTGGACATGCTCTTTTGAAAGAAGATCTTCCAGAAGAGATCTTCCAGAATATCATTTTTCAAAAAATCACTGTAGGGTAGAGGTGGCCAGACTGAAAGGAGTAAAAGGTGATGATAACTTCAATCTGTGGCAAACTATACGTGACATTTGGTACCATGACGGCATTTCTAAATAAGTTTTGGGGGTTCCAGACAGCATTTTTCAGTTTTCAGATATCCATCAAAATGCTGAAATTTTCAAGGAAAAAAGTATACAGAAAATAGAAAAAGATCCTAATAGTTCTAGTTTTTATATTCATAGCTGTGATGGGGAAGATTCTACAAATAAAGGCTGTGGTCCAGGAGGTAAACATGAATTTAAAGTGTTAAAACAGCTCTCGGTTCTGAAAGTCAGCCTTTAATATACGGGCTAGCTCTTCATCCATTCTTCTTTGAAATGCTCTTCTTTTTAATCCTCCACCATGTGATGTAGCATATTGTTCAGTAGCCACTTAGCAAGCTTGTTGAACTCTTTTCATATGTGGTGTGTGCAGGATGATGCCGCTCACATTTCTTTAGAAGTGCAAAGAAAAAAAAAAGTAACCTTGAAGTGATTCACAATGACCCAAGGTTCCTGTGTATACTATAAATACTAGAAAGAGGTAGCAAGGGCAGCTCTCATTATTGTATAAAACTGGAATAAAGTTCTTCCCAACAGATTGCAGGAGGCTGAAAGGAACCAGAATGCATTAGGCTTGACATTACAAGAGTAGGAGCACACTTCAAGTAGTGTAGGAACAGAATCTCTCAACTGGAGAGCTGCCTTTGTATTCCATTTCCTGCTCCCCACTGTCATTTACTGTAGGTGTAGGATAGTGGAACAAAAGCAGAACTACTCTACAACATATAACTTCATAGAACTGTATTCCATATAATCATTTTATCTCTCTGTATGTAAAAATAATAATATATGCATATTTTCATTAATTTTACTAAGCAAACATATACATAGAATACAGCAACATGGGCCAATATGTTGTACAGCAAATACGTGCTTTTTCCTCACTGCCCCATACATGATATTCAGTAATGGATTTCAAAGAAAAAAAATTCTATCTGTGATTTTGCATTTTCAGCAATAAATTCATGTTTAAAATACATTGGGTCTTAATTTTACTGAAGATTACATGCTGTTTTAAAATGAATTAGAATAAAAGTCCACTGGAAAAATAACTTTACACAAAATTTTGAATTTATTTTTAGTTAGAGGGTTTTAACGGGACAATGGATTATCTTTCAGATTTTATTTTTCCTGTTTTCCAAAACTGAAAATTTTAATTATTTGAAAATCACGGGAAAAGGAAATTAGTGTTTCAGGCACCTTTGAAAGAAAATTAACAATTACCAATCCCCCCAAAATCAAGAAAATGTTAACATTGTGTCAAAAGATTGACTTTTCACTTGAATAATATTGTTACTTCTTCACAGAAGAAATAGAAATATTGTCAGTTTGTCAGCTCAGTGGACTTATTGAACTATAAGGTTCAGTCTTCTCCTTTTCCTATTTTATCTCTTCTTTCTTTTATCCCTCTGTCTTCTGTAAGCATTCCCTGGCGACTGGGAAGCCTCTTTAAAATCCATTCAAATAATTGGGAGTCTTTCAACTGATTTAAGTAGTTTTTGATCAGGCCACGTACTCAGTGGACTTTGCAGGAATGGGCCACAAATCAGCTGAAAATGAAAACCAGAACAATGGGCCTTTTTCTGCTCCTGCTTTCACAATTATGATTGTTTTCAAGTGGATCAGGATTGAATACAAGAAGAAACATTGGTTTTCCCATCTTGCACCTTGTGTAATCATTTGTACTGGTGTAAATTGAATATAAAAACAGGAATGTTGGTGTAAATACCTGGAGAATTCTGATTTGATGGAGTTTTACATCCATTTTGCTCTTCCTTTGCTGAAGAGTTCATAACAGTATCTAGCTCTTTTACGGCACTTTTTATTAGTAGATACCTACGACTAAAGAAATGTCAGGGCAGTGGAAAATCAGCCTTTATATGTGTAAAACATTGCCCACGTAAAAATTTCTTACTGAGATTGCAGTTATTTCACAATAAATGTGCAGTAATTTTTCTGTCCCAATATCATTATGTTATGCTGTTGCCTCTTGAGAAAACAGGCATTATTTATTTTATTTCACATGCTTTTTGATCACTGTATAATGAATCTGGTAAATTCAGCTTTTTTTCTCAGTTTAGTTAGCAAATGGCTAGGAAATCTTACAGAATAAATGTAATAAATGATAAATTAGCAGGATAATCAGCTTTTTTGTTCACGGTTTACATTTATAGTTGATAACCAACATCAAAACTGGAAAGAACTTTAGTTATGTAAATAACTGAAACTGAATTATTTGTGGTAACTAAGCTTTTGTTAGTTATGATCTGAGTGGTTTTTGCAATGTCATTTAGACTATTAAAGCATTAGGTGTTATATCTTTTATGGCTTGAAGGTGATAGTTCCAATATTTTTAAGCAGAAGCTATGTTTGCTGCGGTATTTTGGGGTTTCAGAGAAAGGCTACAGAAATTCTTCTGGTTTCCCACATTTTAATATGGTATCTCTATAGCACGGGGACAAATCTTCTCTGTTACAAGCTCAAAAAGGGAGGTCCCTCACTACTGCCCTTTATCTCTCTACTTTTCCTCACTGAGGCTATGTTTACCCTGAGTCCGTCACTCAAAACAAGATATGCAATTTGAGCTCCTATCCTAAACAGAGCCAAATATTGAAATAGTGCACTATTTTGAAGCATCCCTTGCTCCTCCTGCAAAGAGGCATAGAGGGATGCTGAAACAGCATGCCCAGTATTTTGAAAATTTTTTTGAGATACCGGGTGCATTTAGGTATCTTGAAATAGCTTTGCAGTGTAAACATAGCCTCAGTGAGGAGCTGCCAATATTTTAACAAGTGACATCCACTAAAACTTCCCAATATAGCCAGTGATAAAGTCCATGTAAGGGGGACATGTGTCCTCAGAGAAGATGGGGTGAAGGAGGAGGGAATGGCTACAGTAGTTTTAGCAGTGTTCTTCTTAGAAAGCATTTTATGCTTTCTAAGAATTAGTAATCTTTGAGGAGCAAAGGTGTGTCTGTCCCTTAAAAAGGCAGGGAAATTACTGCAGATGGTGATGGCATTTTAACAAGGGTCTCCCAATAACTCCCAAAAGTCCTGTCCAGGATCTTAGGGATCCCTCCAGTCGCTTTGGTGCTCTTGGGTTATTCACATCCTGTTTCATACTCCCTCTTGGTCCTTGCAGCTAAACTGTGCCAGCATTGCTGCCTTCAACCAGGGCCTTGCATAGCCTTTGCTGGAGTTTGCCCCCAGAGGATTTAAGGCTTTGTTCCGCTTTGTGTCCACAAAATTATACACTTTGTCTGCTTTCACATCAGCCCTCTGTTATGAGTTGTAATGTCATTCTCAGGCAGGATTTTGTGTAGATTTCTGATATTGCTCTATTCTTTTCATCATGTCTCTGTGGGTATTTATTTTTTTCCTATTGACAAGTTGCTGTACCCAACTGAAGTTTGATCTTTTGCATTCTTTAAATCGTTGTCATAAATTCCAGTTGGCTGGATGAAGTTTAAAAATGCAGGTCTCAAAGGGGATAAAACTAGATAGCTGGGAATTTCTTTACAGACAACAACAGCAAAAATAGGGGAAAAACACTCGTATTTTTGTATATTTCTGGTTTTTAGATTTGTCATTCAGTTTAAAAGCATATCAAATACATTCATGACTCCTACTTTCTATTATCACTCTCAGCTTCTCCCCTGTGATTTTTGTGAATCTGAAGATCTTCAGAGATACACATTAATGTCCATTTTTGTCTATTACAATTTGAAATCCAGTGTTTCTGTAGTCTCTGTGGGCTTCTTCCCCTCTGTTGCAGGGAGGCACCATTACATCTGAAGCTTGCTATAGGAGTCTCTGTTGCAATGTGTTTTGATAGGGTTATAAAATGAGTAGAATGGTTTATTTAATTATTCTCCCCCATGCAAAGGATCTATTATTAAAATGTAATGCAGTAGCATCTCTTGCTTCATATAGCTAAGCATTGTACATCTATACATAAAAAAGACCCTACCCCAAAGAATTTACCATCTAAATATGTGATTAGAAGCAACAGATGAAGAAAGATATACTGTTGTGGAAGGAGGAAGAGGTAAAAGTGAAACAACCCTATTAAATAAAGTAACCAGCAGTTCATCATGGTGACTGCCTCCCCTTTGGGTTACAAACAGCCAAGCATACTACTTATAAGCATTCATAATTTCTTATGCAGTGTTAATGCATGCGATTCACAATGGTATTAATCCAAATGCATCATTAGCTTTTATTTGTAGTTGTGGGCCACTTTAACCAGTGGGATGCAGCCAGGTGTCTTGCCACTTACCATCCCAGCGAGGGAAGCGAAAGAATGATCCTCCCTGCAGGACAGGGTGGCTGTCTGTATGACAATGTGAAGGTTTATGCCTACTTTAAACTAGGAGAGTTCAATTCCCAGGATCCACTACAGTAGAACAGGGACCCCAGAATTCATAATCAAGACTCCATGGTGCTCTTTTGATTATAATTCCTCTGATTGACCATTCATACAGTAGGTATAGTGCAGTCTGGTAAAGGAGAGAGAGGGATCCACACAGAAAGCACAATATTTTCATTACTCACACCATGTCTTGAATATTCAGTGCCTCATTAGTATAATGGTGGCCAATTGCGCTTCAAAAGTGCTGTTTTTGAAATGCAAACTGGCCCTCATAGATGCGGGTGCTTCAAAATAAGCCCCAGATTTCAAAATTCTCTTATTCCCAACTTCTTTTGAGAATAAGGGAATTTCAAACTCTGGGGTGTATTTCAAAGTGCCTGCATCTACATGGCCAGTTTGCATTTTACAATCGGCTCTTTTGAAGAATGAGTGGCTGCCATTATGCTAATGATGTGCTGAATATTCATATCATCACCTGATTAACAAGTTCCGATCTGTGTAATTTAAGTGCCCCTTCAGAAAAGGAGGGATATGTGTAGACATGGTCCTATGCACAAAAATATGTTTTGAAACAGCACTTAGCTATTTCAAAATACATAGTCTACTACCTAGCACTTATTTTGAAATAGCGCCTTTTTTGAAAAAGTTAAGTTAGTTGTTTCAAAATAAGCAATATTCCCGGTGTTAACGGCATTTACTTTGAAACGGTTATTTTGAAATGGGTACTATTCCTCCTACAATGAGGTTTACCAATTTTGAAATAATGCACCCTCGTCAAAATAGCAGTTGCATCGTATAGACAACAGCTGTTATCTTGAAATAATTTGGCTGTGTGGCCATCATCTGGCTGACCTGGAGGTCAGAACCCTCTTTCTTGGACTGTGCATCTGCTATTATAGTTTTTTTCCCCTATATATAGAAGAAACCTGTTTTATCAACTTTGTTTGTGTGTGGTTGCCAGGACATAATATCAGAGAGTATCCATAATTTCATCTACCAGAGTCTTACTAAGATTTCCTAAAGATGTTATTGAGCAAAGTGTGTTATTAGAGTGCCAGCTATATGTTACGTGTGACCTTATAAATAACTCTCCTGACACCAGTGTGTGTGAGGTGGAACAAATTCATCAGGCCCAGCATGAGTTGCTGACACACAATAGGAAACCACAAACGGGTCTGTGTCATAATGGCACCCCCACAGGTGTACTGAGGTCTGGGAGTCACAGTGTTGTGATTTCTCTCATGAAAATGAAGGCCAAAGTCCCTTCAATGAAGTTAAAGGCCTGCTGGCTATTCCCACATATCTATTCTGTCCTTCCCCTCCTGTCCCATGCAATGTTCATTTTTAAGGATCCTGAAAAGTTGGTGGAATATCTCATCCTCTCATGATGTAGTTTATTAGATTTGATATCAACACAGAGTTTGAGTTATAAAAATGGGCCTGTTCGAACTAATTTAATGTTTCTGTTTCCCTTTCAAACCCAGTATGATGGGATGGACTAGGCCCTGGTGCCTGACATGAGTCTTGCCACTTTCCCTCCCAGCGAAAGGAGCAAAAGAGAGGTCCTCCTGGCAGGACAGAGTGGCTGTCTCTATGGCAGCCAATCAGGGCCCAGCAGGCCAATATAAACAAAGCTGCTGGGCTAGAGCCAGTCAGTTCCTTTCAGCTGTTTGACCTACACAGAGCTTTATGCTTCCCAGGAGACCAGCAGCACATTGGAGAGCTCTGAGTGACAGCTGAACTTAGACCAGGCAAGACCCAGGCCCTGTGGCTGGAGACTGGTCACAAGCCTAAAAGAGGAATTGACAATATGCTGGAGAGGGCTAGTCACAGCCCACCTGCAGAACCTTGAAGACAACAGACAAGACCTTATGCAGTGCCCTTGGTTGCAGAGGGGCACTAAAGAGTGGGTGAACCCTATTATGCCTTAGTTCTTCAACTTTTCTGTTATAAGCAATTGGAACACTCCACAGGCCTTTACCCACCATCCTATAGTCAAATTAACAATTGCAATGGACAAGTAGGACTAGTAGGCCCCCATTTTCTACACAAATACTACAAGTGTCTAAACTGTAACTGACACACCCTTGGAACTGCTTTATTCTAATTTTACCACATTGCAGCTTATGCCTCTTCAAGTGCCCATGATTTTGAGTTTCAAAGGCAGAAGCCTGAAAGTTGTAAAGTCCCCGTCAAGTGGATCCAACCAGTTGTTACTAATTGTGTGGGCAAAAAGTATATTTTCTGGTTCTTATGTGGATCCAGATTATTCCTTCTGTTTCATCATCCTCAACAACCATGGGCTCAACACCCATTGGTGGCTGATTGCCTTCCATCTTTCCCTGTCCAGCGTGGAGTGGCTTAATTTCTGTAGACTAGCTCCACACCAATCTACTATATCATCTACCCATTCTCTGTTGGGTCTGTCTTTTCCATTTGAACTGTCCATTATGCTGAAAACCAGGGTCTTGATTTTTCATTCATTGTTCATTTGGCAAATACGCCTGAATAGCTGTAATTTGCATTGTATAACCTTCTGCAGTAGGTTCTCTTTTGGCTGTATCTTCCTATATAATTCCTCATTGGTGACCTTCTGCGTCATTCCTACTCTCAGGACCTTCCTATAACAATGCCTCTCAAACACCTCTCTTTGAATCTTTTATCACCCATGTCTCACATTTGTAAAACAGGGTGCTGAATACACGTTTTCACGATGTTCAGCTTTGTTCCTAAGCTAATCACTTTGCTTTTCTAGATCTTATCTATCGCCTTCAAACTCACTCCTGCTTTTACTATTCTTTTCACTATTTCTTTCTTACAGTCTAGATCATATGTTATGTTGCTCCCTGGATACATGAACTTCTCTACATTCTCTAGTTCAAGCCCATCTACACTGATCTTTCTTCCTATTTCCTTATCTCTAATTACCATTGTTTTTGTTTTATTGATGTTCATAATCAGTCCGTACCTCTTCCCATCACCTTTTTCGCTAGCTTCTCCTCAGCTTCCTCAATGATAACTATATCATCCACGAACCTCAAGTTGTTAATTCTTATCCCATGCACAGATATCCCTTCTGTCCCTTCCTTGATCTTGTCCATCGCTCTCTCTAGATGCATGATGAAGATACTTGGCGATATCAGATCTCCTTGTCTCTTAACTCTACTTGGTCTGAACCAACTTCTCAACTCCCTGAATGTTCTCACCGTCGCCTCTGCACTGTCATTGATACCCTTCAACAACCATATCAGACTGCTATCCACTCTGTATGACTCCAATACCACCCAAGTCACTTCCTGATCTATACTGTGAAATGTCTTCTGAAAATCGACAAAGCAAGTGTAGAAGTTCTTGTTCTTTTGTCGAGCTTGCTCCAATATCAATCTTAATGCCAATATCTGCTGTATGGTACTTCTATCTTTCCTGAATCCTGCTTGCTCATTCATTAGATGTTCTTCTACCTGCTATCTTAGTCTCTCCATCAGTATCATCATCATCAGCTTGCCTAGGTGACTTGTTAGGGCAATTGTTCTGTAGTTCTTGCACACAAATTCACTCCCTTTCTTGCGTATTGTCACTAGCATGGATCTTTTCCATTCCTTAGGTGCCATCCCTTCTTTCTATGCTATATTACATAGTCCTTCTGTTTGCTTATTCTTTTTTAATTCCTTGCTGTGTGTGTACATTTCAGTCTCCTCCTCTCCCAAACACCCTGTCTCAGTGACATAAACACAAATCCTTTTCTTTACCCTATGTCTATTTCTGAAAATAGAAATCACTGAAAACATGTCAGATAAATAAAAAACTCCATATAACTCAGCATGAAGCTCTAGCATACACCCAAGCTTTTGCAGCCTTATGGTACTGTCTGTCTTTAGCTTGCTGAAGAATGTTCCTCTGTTCTTTGGGGACATTAGATTAATGTCTTCCACAATGCATTGCTTGCCTCTTGAGTAATTTGACTTTAAGAAAAAGCATTGAGAGGACACATCCTTAGAATACAATAACGCAGCCAGAAGATCTGACTCTAGATTGTATAGTCAGTTACATTAGCGTAAAGTGACTGTAAAATGTATGTAAAATTCTACCATCTTGGAATGATAGCACCTTATCTCCACTTTGCCCTTCATGTAAGTGACTGCAAAGTGTGATCCAATAGAGACTCTGGCCCTTAGAAAATAGTATTTTGGAAGTTTTAAATATAAAATCTACAAAGCCAAAAATCACACAGTATGGTGAATAAAATGAAATGGAAAAGTTACACACAGGAAGTGTTTCACTGAATTCTGTCTCATAATTTATGGAAATTGCATAATCTCTGGAGTAAAGTGAAGTGAAGTCCTTAGTTCTAATCCTGGATCTCTTTTTTATTCACTTTGTAACCCTGGGACAGTTACATCACCTCTCAGTTTCCCTTCGGTGAAACCAGAATAACAAGATTTGTCTCTCCGGCAGCGTGGTTTGTGTAGCACTCTAACATGTACAGTGGTATGGAGGTGGTATGCATCGTTATTACCTATGGTCATATTTTTGGAAGTAGGAGTCACAAAGACAGATAGACTTGATAAAAGTTGTAAGCACCCTTTTTTTTAGAAATCATGGTTCACTTTTTTCAGGATTTTCTGGGTTATCCAATATGTGAAAGATTAGGAGAAACAAAGTGGATCCCTTTAGTCTCTTGAAGCCTAATTGCACATCTTCCTCATTTTCCTTCTATGAAAGACTCAAACTGTTAATCATGATATTTTAAGTCTAGAACTACTTTGAAAAGTGTCTTTGTAAAAATGCCACTGGGTTTTCAGGATAGGGCTCTTTAGCTCATTCTTCCAAGACATTTATAATAATGGTGTTCCCTCAGAATCCATACAAGGTCTAGTGCTGTTGGATATTGCTATTAATGTTCTTGAGGAAGAGGGTGAAAAATGTGTATCAGTACTTGAAAGGATTGTGAGGAACTTTGGAAGACCTAAAATAATTAGGTGAATAAGAGTACAATGATATCTGATGTCAAGCTGTCCTGCAATGATTCAAGGGCATGAGTAGGAACCTTATGGCAGACTCTTAAGAATAGGGCACAAACCCCAAATTGATGGCAAGTTCTGTGCTTAGATTTCACCAACCACTTCTCGGGCACTATAACAGCCTTACACAGAGTCACAATCCATCATCTTGGTAGTCTGATCTGTCTGGTCACTCAGTTAAGCTTACCTTTGTGATTGTTGGTCCCTTACACCAAAGACCACAATATTCTGGTTACTCCCAGGACCTCAAGCTGAATACAATGCTTCAAGCTTATTCTATAATAAACTAGCTAAAGGTTTATTATGTGGGAAAAGGAAATAAGGTTGAAGCAGATAAACACATGCACAAACTAATTGAAATATCTGTGTTAACAACTCTATGGCTACGTCTACATGTGTACGCTACATCGAAATAGCTTATTTCGATGTAGTGACATCGAAATAGTCTATTTCGATGAATAACATCTACACGTCCTCCAGGGCTGGCAACGTCGACGTTCAACTTCGATGTTGGGTAGCACCACATCGAAATAGGTGCTGCGAGGGAATGTCTGCATGCCAAAGTAGCACACATCGAAATAAGGGTGCCAGGAACAGCTGCAGACAGGGTCACAGGGCGGACTCAACAGCAAGCCGCTCCCTTAAAGGGCCCCTCCCAGACACAGTTGCACTAAACAACACAAGATCCACAGAGCCGACAACTGGTTGCAGACCCTGTGCATGCAGCATGGATCCCCAGCTGCCGCAGCAGCAACCAGAAGCCCTGGGCTAAGGGCTGCTGCACACGGTGACCATAGAGCCCCACAGGGGCTGGAGAGAGAGCATCTCTCAACCCCCCAGCTGATGGCCGCCATGGCGGACCCCGCTATTTCGACGTTGCGGGACGCGGATCGTCTACACGTGCCCTACTTCGACGTTCAACTTCGAAGTAGGGCGCTATTCCCATCTCCTCATGGGGTTAGTGACTTTGACGTCTCGCTGCCTAACGTCAATTTCAACTTCGAAATAGCACCCAACACGTGTAGCCGTGACGGGCGCTATTTCGAAGTTGGCGCCGCTACTTCGAAGTAGCGTGCATGTGTAGACGCAGCCTATATGTCCTTTAGCGCTAACCCAGGTTAAGCATTGGACAATGTTTGCTTATGCACAGTAATCCTTATTCTCTCAAGTACAAGCATCATAAAATATATAGTTCCTTCTTGTTAGGGATTTTTATTCTCTTCTCCACTTCTCCTTTGAGCTGCAAACTCAGCCGAATGGAGGAATTCTTTTGCAAGACTCATCTCCATGGTGGATGGGGTTGTGGAAGAGTTAACAACAAAATATTTAGTCCTTTTTAATATTCCAGTCTAGTCTGTCTGCTGTGGATGGGACTTCCTTGTCAGCCAGGGCATAACACTTTTGATTGGAGGTAAGCACTTAGCAGTCTCTCTCCTGATTGTTGATTTAAACAGTTACAGCTGCTTATCATGCAAACATTGAAATATTACCTCATAATATTAGATATGTATTAATCTCTGAGTGAGATTAATGCATTTAGCATTTTACAAGCATTCTGTAAAGCGTCAATTCTTACCAACTTCATGTCATTCTAAAACCTATTTTGACAATACTAACACCCAGGTCAGGTAGATTGATTTCAGTGATTACATCAGTATTCAGTTGGGTTATGGGGACCTTCGTATGAGCTAGCAATTGGTCTGCCAGCATCACAGGAAAAATTCACTGTTGAGGAACACAAGATATAACGCGCATTGGAAGGAATAATTTGAACTGCTTGTATGGCTTGCTGGATTCTAAATTAACTGTAACCACTCAATAACATGACTTAGGTGCCATTAAGCAGTGAAAGCTTCTTTTCCATGTGAACTCATGAATGAAAGGAAATAGTGGAATAGAAAATTGTATTGCAATAAAATACATAAGAAAATATAATAACATTATGAATGTGAACAGTACAACCTCATGTTGAGCAGAATGGTTAGTCCATCTCAAAAAAGAGAGGAAGGAAGAATATAAGGGGTCATCCATGAAACTAAAGAAAACAACTTTAAAACTGGTAAAGAGAAGAGTAAGAGTTTATATGATGCAAAATTATATTGCAGAATTTATTAACACAAAATAGCAGAGAGACAAAGTGCTAAGTAGAATTTCTTTTAAAAATCAAAGAATTTGATTAATATTAATGTATTCAATTACTCACTAATACTAATGTTGATTTCTCATTTCTGACCCATCCTAGCAAGTCATATGGATTAATTTCCTGCCACAAATTTTGAAAATAAAATTTTAGAAAATGTTATTTTTTTAAAGCATCAGAGAAAATGGAGTTATAAGTTCTGTAAAAATGTCGTATTTTAAAATAGGGGAATTTTAGAAATATATCTCACAAGTGTGAAACTGTGACTTTATTCAATCTGATAAATCCTGTGTTTTACGAGTGAACTATAAAGTGTGAAAATAACAGGTTTGGGATATAGAAAGTGTTAAAATTACACGTTATTTCAATATGGTTGGCCAATAACCTGTTATTTCCATGGTTTCTACGTCAGTGGCTTATCTCAAGCTGAATCAATGATAAAGTTCTGTCTTGGAGCCCTTTTGCCGTGTATAAACCAACAGAATTATGATAAAACTTGAACACCTTTAAATATATGCCACTAATGTCTGAATTCATAAGTGATGGATGTGCCTGACAAACAGAACACCTCCAAAAGCTTTCTGTTAATATTAATTCTTATTTTTAAATGAATTTGCTATAGACCTGGTCATGCCCCGTTTGTGTTCTTGTCCATAAACATTTGTGCAATCAAATTTTACAAGCGTGAATGAGCACAGGGAGTGAGTGATATGATTTCACATTCTTGTGGAAAGTAATTTTTAAATAACATTCTTGCAACCATTTGAACCAGAAGCCTCTGTTCCACAGGTCCAGTTACAAAAGCCTCATTGTCACATACTGGAACAATAATGTGGTCCATATGACCAATCATAGCTAAGTAATATAGAGTGAAGGCAGTGGGACATATATGTGCACATACCCACACCCAGATTAAGGCCAGAAGGGGAACCATTTGGGTCATCTATTCTAATCTCCAGCATAGTGCAGGCCTAGTAATTTCTAGTCTGAATCAAATAAATAATGTCGAGATAGAGCCATGTACTGCTTCACTGGGAGAGAATACAATTGTGTTGTGAGGGGCAGTTTAAATTGCTGTCTGGTATGCAAATTTGGATAGATAGGAACACCGAGATTTTTTCTTTACCATTTTTATTTTTTATGAAAACACAATTAAGGCAAAACTATTACTATAAAATCAGATTTTTAATATTTTTGTGAATGTTGCAATTATGAACAAATAATAGTTTTAAGATTTTGTTTAGGTATTTGTTTAGGATTGTACTACCGGGAGTGAGACTACTTTTGTTCATTGGTGTAGACCACATGTAAGACTATGTGTGGCCATAAGGGGCCTTTGAAATCAAGGAGAGCTACAAGGTGGAGGGTACTTCTGAAAATCAAGCTACTTATATAAGTGTATAAATAAGGACTTTAAAATCGAACTTTAGGCTTTTCATCTGAATGCCTAATGTTTTCACAGTATAACAGAAAAATGGCACTGTCATTTGCATGTTTGTTTATTTTTCCATGGGAGCTTTCTGAGGACGTTCCATTATTTCTTTTGTTCACTTAAAAACTTGACAACAGCTAACAGCTAGAAAACATCAAAACACACTGCACATTTTGCTTACGTCTTCATGCAGATTAGGAGAGAGTACTTAGATATCCTAGTGATATGTGCTTTTTAAAAAAAACTGAGAGGGAACATTTGCTCTGTTATAACAAACATCCACAGTCAATAATTATTAATCCACCCTGAACTGAGCAGCACCAAAACAATGAAAACAACGTGCACTGAGCTGTGTGTCTGTGTCCAAATAATCTGCTATCTGTGACAATATAATACTTGTGCGTTGTCTTTATCTTCATTCACCTGTCCCTCAGTTGTCAGTGTATCTAAAGCTTTGAGTAAGGTATAAATGTTAACTGAGAGTGAACATCTGATTTTCAAAATAGCATATTCTAGATAATGGTAGTGGAAAACCAAGTCCTCTGGTCATAGCTAGTGAGCTTAGCAGCACTAAAACATGCTCAGAGTAAACCCATGAGGATGAGTAGCTGAGATACAAGAGCAATAAATGTTGTGCCCTGGACATATCTTCCTCTGAAAGTGCCAGTTGCACCGAGGCTCATCATATTGTAATATAATAATAAGCCCTTCCTTGAACATATTATTAGGCAGGCAAGGATGGCAAGTTTTTCATTTTCTTGGTCAGATAAGACAAGGGACTTGCAGGATGAATTTACAGAGTGCAGGAGCAGCTGATGCTTACAAGGAAGAGGCAGAGCTGGGATGGTTTTTCCCTTCCCTTGAGTAAAGAGGTATGCTGAATTTCTGCTTTTTCTCCAGGTATAGCCTCCCCGTTCCTAAGAACCATTGGCTTTCTGACTGCATACGTTCTCATTTTCATCTCAGACATGGACTCAGAAATCTTACTAGTGAAAACGACTCGGGTGTTTTCAAGAATAACTTTACCCTGAGGGAGAAAAGCATGTTTTTTTTCTTGAATTGGAGACATACAGATATAGTGATATTAACCAAATGTAATAGTTTAATATTATGTATGGCCTCTTCATATGGTTTCTTTCACATACTTCCCACCATATGCAGTACAGCAGTAGCAAACTCTTCTAAGCCATCTTGAATTATGTATTCCATGTTTCTTTTTCAGCAAGTAAACGGGAGTTGAGAATGGTTCCCCACTTTTGATATTCATAGAAACAGGACACATCCTACTTAATCTGCTTCATCAACTGCTCCTACTAGTGACAGGTAGCTCCCTCCCCTCTTCTTGCTATATAAACCCTGGATACTATTTGTCTACTCCACACATCTGAGCAAGCAGGTCTCAGCACAAAAGCTTAGGACCTAGTAATATGTTAGTCTCTAAGGTGCTGCAGAATTGCTTGTTCATCAGCATTATGTTCCTCAGCACTTGTGTGGCCTCATCAGCAGGTTTCATGTTCATTTGCATAAGAATGCACTTACAAAATGCTGCAAAGACCGAAAGCCCACCCTTTTTCTTCCCAGCTTCTTTCTGTAGCACTGCAAATTGCTGGTAGTGTTATACCATTTTAAAAATAATTCAGATACACAGGCTGTGTCTACACTACAAAAATAACTTTGAAGTAAGTAACTTCGAAGTTGAGCATCTACACACACCCTACTTCGAAATTAAACTTCGAAGTAGGGCATTACTACTTTCCTGGGAATGGAGTAAGGACTTCCAAGTTGGGTTAACTTCAAAGTAAGGGAAAATGTCTGTAGACTCTCTGCTGGCTACTTCGAAGTAGCGCCTAACTTCGAAGTTAACGTCAAAGTTAGTTCCTAGTGTAGACACACTCACATAGAGTTGACAATGGCACGTAGCTAATCAATATCTCTTGTCTGAACTATTGAAGGATGACCTGGTTTGAATTTGTAGCTGTCACAAACAGTGACAGACTGTAAAGGAAATATTACCTCAGATTCCTGTTTACAGTGACTAAGTATGTTTTTCACATTCTTGTGCTTACCTATGAAATCATGGGCATCCACTTTAAAATAATATGTAAATATGAACTGGTTAACCTTCTTGCAGGATAGAGGTTTGATTAAATTTGGAAGTGCATCCAGAACCCAGTATCTCTTAAGAACTCAGCCTTTAATCTTCCTCTTTCTTCTTCTTTGTGACAGCTTCCTCTCCCTGTAGTTTCTAATGCAGTTGACCCCCTCTAGTCCAGCACTCTCTCATCCAGCAACATCTGTAAACCAGCATGATTTTAGTGAGCTGGATGACTGCTTATCATGAGTGTGGCCAGGTTTCTCTTGGTCCTATAAAATTTGTTACAGCCACCAGCCTGGCTTTCAGTGTTATTTATCTGTAATTTATCCCTAAATATCTTCAAAGAGCCCAGTACGTAGTGGAACTGTTGGTAATGCTGCTAGACAATATTGACCTCCTGTGGTCCGGCAAATTCTCTTGTTTGGCATTAGTCAGGTCCCGAGTGTGCCGGACTAGAGACGTTCAACCTACAGTTCACGTAGCCATGTCTCCTTCCCTCTGAACCAATACTCCTATAATAAGTAATCGCTACCAACAAACAGGTCTTTCAGCTGTCTGAACTCAGAGCTTCCCATGAGGATAATTTTTACTCACTCTAGTTCCTCTCCATGACTTGTAGTGGAGTGAGAATTGCCAATCTTTCACGTCAAATTTAAAATACGTGGTTAGTACATAAGCTGTAAAAACCTTGAAGGCCTCTTTGCCTGGATTGCACATGTAAAATGTAAAAATATGCATGAGACAGATGGAATATTTAGTGTTGGGAACTTCATTTTATCAGTTATTTACTGACTAGTTGAAACTTCATCTGGATATTTTTTCATCTCTGCAATTTGCAAACCCTTCAATGGTTGCTGACTGGATAGTTTTATATAATGGTGAGAGTCCTTCTGGCGTAGGCAGGTAGGTAGTTAGGGTCTTCGCTGTTAAGATGGGTCTATACTACAAAGTTCTATCTACAGAAATCACTGTCAACAGAGCTTTGCCAACAGAAATTCTGTCTACAGAACATGTCCACACCTAATAGGGGCTCCCTCTGTCAACGCCCTCTGTCGAAAGAGAGCGACCAGACTGCCCAGCCTTCTGTCGACAGAACAGCCAACTGGAAGCTCTGCAAACAGGGCTGCCAGTTGAACTGGAAGCCCTCTCTGTTGACATAAGGCCCTCTTGGAGCATCTGCAGAATCTGTTTGCAGAGGTGCTGTGCCTCAAACTTTCAAGACATAATTCTGCCGGGAAAAAGGTTGTGTTCTGTTGACAGATTCTGGACAGAACACATTTGTACTGTGGACGCTGCCTACTTTTGTCAACAGAAGGCCTCTTCTATGGACAAAACTTTGTAGTATAGACACAGCTTTAGAAACTGACTATATGTATGAAAGTTGCTATGCAGAACAGAACTTCATTAGATTAAAGGACCACTCTTATTCTTTATGAATGAAAAGTACATTAGGGCGCTGCAAGATTTAATATAAGAAATTTTCATGAAATGAGTCTACTTTTAGGGTCACCACCATATTTTGTGGCACCATTTAGCTCTCGTACTCCTTATCTTATTTCTTTTCCCACAGATTGATGGGGATGATGCCCTTCACATGGTTACCAATGATGAATCTTAATGTTCTCCCAATTTTAATTCTGTCTTCTCCCTGATGTGGTAGTGAGCTAAAACAAATTGAGGCACACTGCCCAGATGTCTATGTCAAGCACTTGCCTGACTGATTTCTCTATTTCTTCAGAGCAAGTGGCCTCCTACAGATGACTAAATGTTGTTTTGTAGTCCACTCTTTTCCCCACTGTATCTTTGCTTTGGAAATTTTATTTCCACAGAGTTCCTTACTCCTCAGTTATTGAGTGGAACTCATAACTTCTGGTATTAATTTCTTTGTGTGCATCATAGGTATGCACTGATTCTGTGTAATTTATGAATTAGAGTGAAAGGCAAATATAAATCTATTATGTCCTACTAGACTTTGTGCCTACTCATGGAAGAATTTTTATGATCTTCACTTTCTATAGCTGTCTAACTAGCTGTATAGTAAGAGAATCACCTACTAAGTAACCATATTTACGAGGCAACTGCCACTAATGCTTCAGTATCTACATGCCATCTCCTATATTTGTTGTGCCCTGATATAACATATTTTAAACTCTGTTGTTTTCAACAATACCAGATTACTTTTTCTGATAGCACACAGATCTGTGATCTCCCTTTGTCCCTTTGCTTGCTTTTCCCCATTATTCAATACCAAAACACTTTTTTGTATTAGAGCAATTTACCATATTAAGTCATCGTTTTTATACCTCAATCAGTTACAATGTATCTTGGATCCACATATGAGTACTTCAATCCAATATCCATCATACTAAATTCCAAGGTGACTATGCCTTTCGGGGATTAAAGAATGATTGTTTCTTAATAATCCTCAGGGAATTCTGTGGATACGCCCTTATAATGTTGTGTTGTGGACACTATGATCTCAGGTTTGTTGACTAGTTACAAAGCTATGTGGGATGCCTGCTTTAAATTTCATACTGTATTTTTCTTAGCCGTATACAAATGAGTGTTGTTAAAGTATTTTGGTGTCTTAGTGCTAGTTGTCATATGAAGACTTATAAGTGCCTTATAAATATAAATTCTTTGTATTTTATGATCTCCCTGTGAAGTATGTAGGGTAGGTATTGTTATGGTAACTCATGTAACAAGGAGACATTTTTCAAATTTTGAGTTCTAATTTGTTCCAGAAAAAAGTGCATTCACACTTACTCTGGGCATACCTCTTGCATATTGTTAGTTCAAAGGGCTCTTACACAGAGATGTTGATGAGTACACTCGCTTGCTTCTTATATGCAAACATTTAACAGGTGCTTACACATAATTTGTGAATGTGACTTATGTGCCCGTGTTTAGCCTTTCCCAAGATAACACTGCAAATCAATAAAAGAGCAGGAACAGAGCCTAGGAGGCCTCCCCACTTACCCTTGTTGACTAATTCAGGACAGTTTCTTCCCACCCGCATCTCCTACTTTCTCTGCTCTTCTTGTCTTGTATTCTGCAGCTGCACCTCATGCAATCCAGCAGGTGGCTGTGATGTGACCAGGCTCTAGGAAGAAAGATTTCACTTGATGTTTTGAGTGACACAGTGACACCTAAACTGTTCAAATGACAGGAAATTCTGAGTTAAAAAAGGGGTATAATTGATCAGCTAGAACAGTGGTTCTTAACATGGGCTGCACACACCCCCTGGGGATGCATGATGCCCTTTCTGGAGGTGTGAAACATGCCAGATTTTTTTTAGAAAGTAAGTCATTGAAAACACAAGTTAAGCACAGGCACATAAGTACAACTACTTTGTTTCATCAAACCTATGCATGAATTCAGTTAGCTGCTAATTGTTAGAGCATCGGTCACAGTTTACTTCCACAGCAAAACTCCACAACGTTTCTGTGTAGTACTTGTGTATTTTTGTATGCCTACTGTACTATTAATTGTGGTGAGTAATAACATAAAGCTATTTTACATATACTTAATATGCATTTAAAAGTGCATAGGCACCCCATCTCTGTTTTTGATAAGGGGTGCAGGCTGCAGTAAAGCTTAAGAACCACTGCTCTGGAGCATATGCAGAAATGTGCATTCTGAGGAAGCGTTCAAGACCTATATTTTTGATAGCACCAGAACATTCTGGTTTGACAAGCGCAGTTTGACTTCTTGATCTAATTGTTAGATAGGACCCTATTTCTGCTAAACACTGCCAAAATATTGCTGTTTTAGTCAGAGTCATGGGGAGTTGGATGGGGCGAAGAGAATTGATTTCCTATTCCAAATCCACACACGGTACAACTAAAGTGCAATCTACAGTGGTTACACTTTAAAAGTTTTCAGTATTGAAATAGTCTATTGGTTACAGAGCAATTCCCTACACTTGATGTGGGAATACATTGGGACTTATAACTGTTCTCAAAGAGAAACTTTCCAAGTACGACTGCTGTGCACAAAGAAAAAGCAAAAATTACCATTGAGAGCAATAATGTATAAAGTTATTTATATGTTTTTATGACACATTGCTGGACTGATACCTTTTAGTTTGGTTAGTTCCACTTTTGTTTTCATTGTGTTAGTTTTCAAGATTCATGTGCAGTTGTCTGTTTCATTGATACTTTATCGTGGATTTTCTTTCAACTGCTTAAAAATATGGTGTGAAATATTGAATGCCCAGTTCATAAAATTAGCTAAGATCTAGATATGGTCATACACTGGAAAATTTTTCTTATTTTTTTTTTCCAAATGTAATCTGTCATTTTCATTCTAGAAGAGGAACTGTTTTGGTTTATTCAAAATTTTGTGAAAAATATCTGAGATTTTCGTATTCCTCTAAAAACTGTCATTTGTGCATTTTCTTTTTCATCATCTTTCTCTTCTTCTCCTTCCTACATTTGCTGACTTTCTCCATTTTTTTCCTTCCCAAAATGAGGAAGGTGGGAGAAAGAGAGGGGTTAACTAGGAAAGAATAACAAAACAAAACAAAAAAGTCATTTACATATTCCATTTCTTTGAGAAACATTTTGAAAAAAAAAGTCAGGAAAATTTATAATTTAGAAAAAAGACCATTTTTGATCAAAACTGGTTTTCACTTGAAATATTTCATTCATTCAGTGATATGCATATGCACAATTCCTGTTCCGTTTAACAGTACTTGCGTGCATGCGTCTCTCAGGGTGCTGGACTTCTGCAGTATTATTTATGCAATTTTAGCATGTAAGTTCTGCAAAATGGGTGAGTGAGTGGGAATAGCCTTGTTTTCCAGTTTATCATTATTCGTCACTTATACACTATTGTACATATTTTGTTGCATGTGTAAAAACTGTACTGAAAATTTAATACACTGTTTCTTTGAACCTTACCATTTTGCTATGGAAAAGTAGAACACATTGACCTTCCTATAGGTTAACAGGGCAGGCCACATTTTGATGGCTAGAAAGGAAGAACCAGTACTTGGAAAAAAGGGACTATGACATCTGTGATGGGTTGGAGAGGCTGACTCTGATTCTACTGCTGCTGTCACATGGTTTTATCATTTTGTTTCTGAGTCTTACTTTAGAAGGCCTAATAAACTACTCCCATGTCTGTCCAAATGTCGCATGTAATTTTTGTCTGTGGGCTGGAATTTATTTTTGCAAGTTGTCATGCAAATATATTATTACTCACACTAATATTTACATGAAAGGGGTACAAACCCAGAAAATCCCGTTTCTAACTGATTGAAAATTTTGAGGATAGTTTCTCTATTTGCCTGGGTGTAATTATTGTGTCCTGAAATACAATTAATTTATCTTACCTGATTTTCAAAAAGTAGGCAGCAAAAGTAGTTAGAGACAGAGATGGGTTTGAAATGAGCAGAAATTAAATATACTAGAAATATTTAGTCTCCAAAGGGAAATACTGAATGAATGACGTGTATGCAGTTAATGAATGGCAAACAGCCGGCTGTATAGCTATTCCTATTCACACTTTGTTATAATACAAGAACAAATGTAACAAAATTTAAAATGTAATTTAGTATACTGTTAAATATATTTTTAATGGGAGTAACAAAATCTAATACAGGTTGAACCTTTCTCATCCAGCATCCTCGTAACCTGACTGGTGCTGGACGATAGAATTTGCTGGACTATGGGAGGTTGATATTGTCTAGCAGCATTACCAACACTACTACTGCTTACTGGGCTCTGAGAAGACATTTAGGGGTAAATTTCAGCTAAATAACAGCACAGAACTCTGAAAGCCAGGACTGATGGCTGGAAACAAACTTTATGGATCATGGGAGACTTGGCCAAACTCATGATAAGTGGTTGTCTGGCTAACTAAAGTCTTGCCACATTATGGATTTTGCCAAACAAGAGTGCTCTGGATTAGAGAGGTTCAAACTGTGTACAATTTGGCTTACCCTGTAAAAAGGATATTCCATGTATATTAATTATAATTAAAAGAATATATTTGAAATACTTGGTTCCAATACTTGGAACTCTCTGCTGCATTAAAATGATTAGTAAAATACTGAAATAGACTAATCATTTCTGTATTTAAGAGTAGCATGTCTACCCTAAGGTAAAGTTGCAAAGACCTTTGTCTCAGGAAATCATAGAAATAGAGGGCTGGAAAGACCTCAAGAAGTCATCAAATTCATCTGACAATTCTGAGATAGGACTGAATAAATCAATTAGCTGGAACCAGATAGATGTTTCACCCTATGGTACAGTATGGCAAGTATATGGGGCAAGCCTGACAGAGGAATATTAGAGTGTAAGGTTTCTTCTGACTCCTCCAAATGGCCTTCTCAAACTGGAAATCTGTGCTTACACCAGTAGAGATGGGTGAGTAGGTAAAAATATGAGGGGAATAGCAGACCTCCCACCTATGTGGGAGGTGCTCTGTCCTAGAGAAGAAAATAATTTTCTGTTAGTATATACCAGTAGCAATAACTACACTTCTGGAGCTAGGGGACAGCCACAGAGGAACTGTAAGTCAAACGCTATGTTTACGCTAGCATTTCGCTTTCGAAAGAGGCATGCAAATGAAGGAAATTGAAAATGCAAATGAGGCACAGATTTTCATATCTGGCACCTTATTTGCATGTTCTTCTTTTGAAAAAGCTTCTTTTGAAAGAAGAAAAGCAGTGTAGACGTTGCTCCTTTGAAACTAAAATCCATTTTCAAAAGAACCCTTCTTACTGGTTGTTTCTACACAGGCCACTTTCTTCGAAAATGGCATGGTAATACACGGCCCAAAATATGCTAATGAGATGCAGATGCAAATTCCCTGTGCCTCATTAGCATATGGTCATGTGATTTGGAGCTGAAAGACTTTTCTTCCGGACTCCAAAACGCCGTGTAGAAGCACGGCCCCCAGGGAAGCTTCTGGAAGGAAGTCCTTCTTCTGGATGCCCCTTCCCAAAAATTTTTGGGAAGAAGCAGCCTCTGGAAGAAGGACTTCCTTTTGGAAGACCCCTGGTGGTCGCGCTTCTAAATGGCATTTTGGAGTCCGGAAGACTGGTCTTCCAGACTCCAACTCATGTGACCGTATGCTAATGAGGCATGGGGAATTTGCATCCGTGCCTCATTAGCATATTTCGGGCCATGTATTACCATGCCACTTTCGAAGAAAGTGGCCTGTGTAGAAATGGCTAAAGTGTTTTTTCTTTAGGAAGATGGGTTCTTTCAAAGACAGAATTTACTTTTGAAAGAGTCACATCTACACTGTCTTTTCTTTTTCAAAAGCAGCTCTTTTGAAAGAAGAATATGCAAATGAGATGCCAGATATGTAATTCTGCATCTCATCTCCATTTTTGATTTCCTTCATTTTGTATGCCTCTTTCGAAAGAGGAATGCGTGTATGGACGTAGCCAAAGTCTAAAGACTTTCTGCGTTATGTTTCCTTCTGAAAGCCACTCCAGGTGCAATGCAGGTGTCTGTACTTTCAGAGTGAGGCTTAAAGTCTTATTCTTCACATAGGAGGGTTACAGTATCTTGCGACATGCCTTGTGTTAGCCTTGGGGAGAGAGAAAATACTGCAGAAGATGGACTGCTCATCTGGCACTGAGAAGTATTTCCTACTTTTTCTAGTATGGGAACTTCATTTGTGTATTACTGGTACTGGTGAACTCCATTCGTGTTGCAGAAAGGAAAAGGTGTTTTAGAGATCTGAATATAAAGGAATGCAATTTTAACATATTGAGTCATTAAGAAGTTTAAGAGCTTTTAGACGTAATCTGAAGGCAGGGAGAAATTAGATGCAGTGTTGCATTAGACATGTTTTTAGTATTTTCTTCTTTTTGTAAAAGCTGTAATTTTCAGAGTTTAGAACCAATTTCATGTCCCTGGAGTTAGAGCTTTTTTGTATCCATTGTCCATTAGGTGAATTACTAAGCCAAGAATGGAATCCATTTATAATGTATAAAATTCTGTAAAAATGTCTTTAAAACAGTCTAGGCAGGGATAAAAAGCTGAAGTCCATTAAATTTGAAGACAGTGAGTTCTGAGGGTCTTATAATCTGATAAAGGGTCTTTGTGCTTTAATAGATATTGATAGATATATTAGATATAGGAAGGGTTTTTTTTTAAGTTTGAATTCCATATACATGTATATAGTACTAACTCTAAATGCATTTTGTTTAACCTGTCAGGCAGCCAGCTTTTGAAAGAGCATTTTGCTAAAAATCCTCACTACTTCCAATAATATTTATTATATTTTAATACAAATACATGCAGGGACAGTGTCAACCATATAGATATTTAAGAGGTCTGTTAAAGTTATATGTCAGAGGTTTATTTAAACTTCTGTTTTCATAGGATCATATCTTGGCCATAGAAATGTGACTTAATCACAGGTGTGGGAAATGTTTTTTTTAACAATTTTAAAAAAGCTGACCTTTTGTGTGCTCCTAGAGTACCTTACTTTACCCTTACATGTGGGTACCTTACCCTGAGTAATCCTTACACTTTACTGGGCTTCTCATTTCTGGACATTCTTATTCTTACTGCTTCAGAGGAACTAACTGCCTTATAAATTAATTCTTTCTGCTCAAAATCTTGGGTCAAATTCTTAAGTGTTACAGGCCCTAACCCATAGAGACATAACACTTTCAGCCACAACACCTACTTCATTCAATAAATTTTATGTCATCTCGAGTTTTGAAGTTGATCGTGTTAAGGAAGACTGTTCCTTGGTTTCATGTAACTCTGCAGGTGCTCTGTACGTCAGCAGCTCTGTACAGAAGTTGGTGTGGGCCAAGGAAGAAGGACTTCTGTATCATGTGTGTTCTGGGGATTAGTGCTCATTGTGGTTCCAAATAGTTGGTGTGTTGGGAGACCAGTAAGGGTAAGTCAAGGGCATTGAATTTGCACTATGATTTCTCCAGGGGCCAATAACGCACATTTAGAAGGATGGTAACAATATTTCAGCTGAGGGGCTGTACTGCTACCTTATGAGTTTCAATAGAATGCACTTCCTATCAATGGGAGTTTCCCTTACACGGCCTGTTCATTTTGGGAAAGGGTGTGTTTATAATCCCAACTGTACATACAAAATGATGGGGACTAAATTAGCTGTTACCACTCAAGAGCAAGATCTTGGAGTCAGTGTTTGCATAGTTCTCTGAAAACATTCACTTAATATGCAGCAGCAGTCACAAAAGGAAACAGAATGTTAGCTGTCATTAAAAATGGGATCGAGAATAAGACAAAGAATATCTTATTGCCCCTATATAAATCTATATAAATCCACGATACATGCACATTCTGAATACTGTGTACAGACGTGGTTGCCTCATCTCAAAAAAGGTATCTTGGCATTGGAAAAGGTTCAGAAAATGGTAACAAAAATGATTAGGGGTTTGAAATGAGTGCTGATGAGGAGAGATTAAAAAGACTGGGACTTTTCAGCTTAGAAAACGGGAGACTAAGGAGGATATGGTAGAGGTCTATAAAATCATGACTGATGTCAAGAAAGTAAATAAGGAAAAGTTATTTACTGTAAAACCTTTGTTATCTGGCACTTTAATATCTAGAAAACTCAATTAACTGGCATCTGCCATAGACAGCAATACAGTTCCCCCCTCAGTTAACCAGAAGAATCTGATAGCTATCCAGCATAATTTTCCAGCACTTTCAGAAGTTTCATTTGTTTGATAGCCTTGACGCAGGAGAGGAGCAATAAATTACAATACTGTATACAGAAACAATGCTCAAAAGATGTAGTGTTGAGTAACATTATTTCATTTCTTAAACATTTTTGCATTTACTGAAAAAGCTTGAGTAACTGGCACATTTGATTAACTGCCAAACACCATTTGCCACCATGCCAGATAACAAAGCTTGGACTCTACTTGTTCCTGTAATACAAGAACTTTAAAGCTGTAGCCCCTTCCTAAGACTCCATTGTCCTTCCTCTTTTATTGTCTCTCTCTCAGACTAAAACACACATCTGAGCTGTAAGCTGAGAACAGCTATGGAGCTGCTCTTGCAGCTGCATCTTGTCTATGTATGGAAATGTGTACTTTCACTCCAGAGTTGATTGTCTAGGAAGCAGAATGCATTAGATAGCTTATTCTGTAGCACATACGTTGCACCACACTGGGGATAGAAGAGAAAGCTGAGAAGCTCCTGGAGTGATCAGCCATCTCAAGGGTTGTGTTGAAAATTGGACAGTTAACTAAACCTAGCAGGGATCCAGGAACAGTGTTTGTGACCCAAGACAATCCCAGAATGCCCAGGACATTAGAATATACAGCTGACTCCTCCTTCTTTTTCTCTCCCTTAGATTACACTTAAACATTTGCTTTCCAGGAGTGCAGCTGATATACCTTACCATAGGCTCCTTTTTAACACTTTTGCTGCCTCCTCCTTGGCCTTCTCTTCCTCACTACTGTTTTGCTCAGTCATCCTGATTTTTTTTTTTTTGTACAGAATGAAATCTCTCTGAACTTCTGAACTCTGGCTGATTTGGGGCCTCATTCTGCTGCTTTTACTCATAGGCTACATTTACATTACAGACATCTGTAGACAGAAGCTACTGTCAGAAGAGATCTTCTGGCAACACTTCTATCCACAGATCACATCCATATACAAAAGCAGACTGAAAGAGCAATCCGCTCTGTCGAAGGAGAGTGGCCAGACTGCCCGGCCACTCCTTTGACAGACTGGATGGCCAGAAGCTCAGCAAGCTGGTCTGCTCAGTGAACTGGAAGCTCTGTCTGTTGACAGAGGGCCCCCCCTCTGGAGTGTCTACACAGCTTTTTTGTCAACAGCAACTGTTGACAAAGGCGTGATTCCTCATTGCAGAAAGGCAGAACGCTGTCAGCAGAAGTGCCAAGTTTTGTAGACAGACTGTCGACAAAATGCATTTTATGTGTAGACGCGCCATGATTTTTGTTGACAAAACTCTCAAGTGTAGATGTAGCCATAAAGTATGATACTATTAGTCATGAGTAAACATCGCAGTCAGTGCTTTTCCCCAAGCCCCTTATCGCATTCTGAAACACAATTTTACAATCTTGCTGCTCCTTCAGAGATGTTACAAAGTATTTGCTATACAGAATACATTTTTACAAAAAATATTCATAAATGTAAATTCACCCAAGTGATTCAAATAGCTCCTTCAAGTTAAATGAAACATATTATCAGCAGTTATGAATGGTAAATACCCTGAATGTTAAAAACACTCTTAATATGTATCTGTGTAACATGAGTCATGGTAAATAATAACATGGGTGCTCCCAACAAGTCTCTCATTAAACCCTAGATTTCTGTGGAGGTTGCATCCTGGGCACCCTCTGCATCAATCAAATTTTGCATCAGTTGTAGGCAGGTTGGGGAGATCCCCGGAATTTCCCTGGCTGGGGGAAGTGGGTGGCTGAGCCTCTGCTCCAGCTGGTGGCTCCGGCTCCCCCTGTGGGTGGGTGTTGGGTTATGGGTAGGGTGGGGCACCTTCTGCTCCAGCTGCTGGCCATGTGGAGTAGCCATGGTGCCCCTGCCACTCTCCAGCCATGGTGTGGCTTGGCCCTGGGGCTGCTCGGGTGGCAGCAGCTCCAGGTGCAGCGCCAGAGCCCTGGGTAGCTCCACCCACAGTGTGGCTTGGTCCCAGGCAGCTCCAGCCATGCCTGCCACTCTCCGCCCTTGGAGTGGCAGTGCCAGGCAGCCATGAGGTAGGAGCTGCCTCCTAAGGAGGCCCTGAGCCAGCCAGCAGTGCCGAGGTAAGTGGTGAAGTGGGGGTCCAAGAAAGGAGGGTCCCCTAGGACTCAACTTGTGTTAATATAAAAACATGTAGATCAGTCCGTGCAAAGCGGGAGTCTACTGTACATCCAGTTTTTAGTGTTCCATAATGGCATTACCAATTGTGGCTCATCTCTCAGAACATACATGGTTGTCTCCAAGGTACTAGTTCAGTCCTTCCAGAGCCAAGTTAAGGGTATATCCCACACCTCCAAAAGTGTAGCTTGCACAATTTGGATTCACAAGCACTTTACATCATTTATAACAGAAGCAGAGTACTTTCTAGAGACATCCATGACATTAGATGCCAAGCTGTCTGCTGCCCTCTGCACTGGATGTAGGAGGAGAGGGGCTGGGAGAAGGTCTGTTACAGCTCCATGGCTGTGTCTATGCTACAGAGCTTTGTCAACAAAACTGGAGTTGTGTTGACAATACTCATGGAGCATCCACACTACAAATGCTTTCTGTTGAGAAACTGCTGACAGAATGCAGAAGTTTTCTTGGGAGAGTTAAGTTGCTCACATACGAGGCATAACGCCTCGTATGACAGATTATGTTAACAAAAAATGGTGTTGATGCTTCTGGGGGCCCTCTGTCGACAGAGAGGGCTTCTGATTCACCAGGCAGCCCTGTTTTGTGGAGTTTCCAGTTGGCTGTTCTCTTGACGGAAGCCTGGGCGGTCTGTCTGCTTTCTGTCAACAGAAGGCGTTGACAGGGGGAGCCTCTATTAGGTGTGGATGCCTTCTGTCTACGGAGGTTCTGTCAGGAAATACATCCTGACAGTAATTTCTGTCAACAAAACTCTGTAGTGCAGACCCAGCCCATGCCGTTACTCCTGACCCAGCAAATTACAAAAGCTTGGGGGGTCAAGTAGCTATTGCTCCTCATGGACCGTATGCCAACTGGAAATAGGTAAACCGCAGTGTGTTCTAGCTACACCCACTACCTACCCTGATGTGGAGACATAGAAAATGGCTATGCCAACTTTTTGCGTGCTGGTGTCTTTCCATGCTGGAGAATTTCCTAGCAGAAGGCTAGCACATACCCTTTTTTGCACTGTTAGAGGTGGAGGAATAGAATCGAAAATCTGTCCTTTTGAATGTTGCTTATGGCAACAGTCAGATCTCTGACTCTCTTTAATATGATTTAAACTGTTTAATAAAGTTTACTTTTATAAAGACAAGGAGGGAAACCAAACGCATTGGGTTGAAATATGGTCTATCATTCACCCATAAAAGTTTAGGATGTCTATACAAGACAAAAAAAATATCAAGAATGTCCACTACTTGGAAAATACAAAGGGCAGAATGCCTTTACTCAGTGTTTGTCTTTGCTTTGATAGATTTTGGTCACATAAATTGAGTTTGGCTCATGTTTCCACATGAAAATGTGGAAGCTGTCTGTGCTGAACAACTTTCAAACTAACAGAAGTGGCAAGTATCTGATGAGTTGTCATTGCTGCGAAATATCATAAAAGAACCAATGTTTTCATCAAAAATGTCCCATAGTCATGCACAACAGTACCAGAAAAGAATATACTATACTGCAGTGCAATTAGTGTAATAAAGGGAAGAAAGAGTCAGATACTGAAACATATCCACAAAGGCAGACACTAAATAATATGTGGGTGTATGGCAGCTTGCATCGAGAGCCTGCAGTCACAGGGTAAAATGTGGGCTACAATCTTGTCAATTTTTCGTGAGATAACTGTAGAACTGGACTTGGTTAGTATTTGGATGTGCTGATAAAGCAAGAATGTAGCTTTCCAACAAGCAATGTGTATAGGTGTACCAATGTGCACCAGGCGTTTGCTGCCCCCTGCTAAATATCTCACTACCTTGGTGCACCCCACCCTAATAAACAGCTCCTGAAGAGGAGGAGAGAAATGAGTTTTGGACGTCTCAGGTTTCCTCAGAAAGCTTCCCTGAATCAGTCACTGATGGAATCAGTGAGACTTGGTCCTGCAGCAGGTGGAAGGGCTGGGAACAAACAGCAGCCTATCAAAGCCCGGCATTCCAAATTTAAAAAGGCTGACTGCCTCTCTTAAATGGCAGTTCTTGTGTGAAACTGAGGAAGGAAGGATTGAGCAATGTATAGATTGTCCCTTTGCTGTAACCCAACAACCCCATTATCTCTACTTGAGTCCACTTTGCATTTAAGAAAAGGAGAGACTTTTTTATTTACTTTGTGTAAGCATAAGTCACAGCTGATCAACCTCAGTGAAACATGAACTGGACTGCTGAAAACTAGCTGAGCTCATGTCATGAGATACATCCTTCTTCCCCCTCAAGTGAGGAGGTGACAATAGGGCAGCATGTAAGTGAACCTTCTAGGAAAGTAACAGGGAAGTAACTGCCTCTCAGAAGCACAATACCCTCCATGCTTCTTGATCTAGGGAAGGTGGAACAGTAATTTGATGCAGGTCCAGATTAGCAGCAGGATGCAACTATCCCCTCATATGCTTGGCTGCATGACCAGAGCATAAGTCTCTGCCAGCTCCCGCTTTCCTACCAACAAGCTCTGATGTCAGGAAAAACCAGGTGCACAGTGCATGCTTAGTTCTGTGTTTCCCACCCCAGCACCAAATAGTCCTGTCAGGTAAATAAGAACAAGTCACAGCTCAATGATTGTGGGATAGGAAGCAAAACAGAACACTTTATGTAAACGTTTCCTGGCAGGCAGATAATTCTTTTGCCGACCAATAGCGGAAACAGATATAAAAAAGAAACCCTACCAAACCATATAACAGCACACACAAAATTTTCCCCCCTGGGGAGAAGATGAGAGGGAGAATGAACCACAGATGGCATTCCTGCAAGGTGCTTTGTTACTATGGTGATGGGGAGGGTGGTCGGTGCTTTTTTTTTGGCGGGAGGGCTGGACTTTCCAGTACTGAGTACTAGTACCTTGGCAGCCCCAAACATGGGATTAGCTGGGGGGAGGTGGCGGGGACCTGGCTGAGTACCAGCGCCTCTTTTTTTTTTTTATTTTACAAAAAAGGCCCTGGGGGTAGTGAATCTGTACTGAATACTGTTAATAACATCACATGTTCAAGAAAAGAAATATTGTTACATTGTCCCCCTTCAATATACTTGTGAGTTTAAATGCCAGAGCTAAAGAATTCTTTCCTCCCAATTTTCTAGGAAATCTTTAAGTAGTCTTGCATCTCCAAATCTATCAAAGCTAGAGACACAAAAATATGGGAATTGACATGTGAAATACAGACTGAACAAAATAAATAACAGTATTCTTTTCTGTGTATGAAATAATGAAAGGTCATGGAAAGCAAATATCAGGTTTGGCACATGTAGAAGACTATACTTAATCTTTTCTTACTGGATGCTACAAGCCTCTAAATGAAAATGTTTCCCTCTTTTTCATCATTTGTTTGTTTGGTCTCCCCACCTTTTCCAACAAGTCTCTGAGAAAACACAGTCCTGCCACTATTTTTCTTGCGTTTCCTTGATTCCAAGTCTCAGGTGGAAGAGAATGAAAGTTAGTTCAGTTCTAGCAGATTTTAAATCAGCTTTTCAGAGTATGTGTAAAATGACTGGAACAATGTATGTAATTTGATATGAATCTGAAAGACACAGGTCCCTTTTTCTTTACTGTTTGATTTAAAGCTACCCCCGCAACTATTTCCCAGTGAAAGAGAAAATATCATGCTACAAATGACAAAACTATGTAAATCTACTATAAAGTCCAATAGAATTTAAAATGGAAATGTAGTTTGAGGACTTTTTAGAGGTTATTTTTTTCATCTAAGATAGCATCAATTGCTATTTTGCCTGTAAATATAATCATGCACGTTGAAACTGGTTCTGACCATTTGGGTACTACTTATACTCAGGTTTCTTTACACGCTGCTCTGGCAGTGTAAAGGAGCCATAACATGGTTCTCCATTGCCTTGAAATTCCATTCTTTAGTAATTTACAGATACCATTATGGGTGTTTTTTATTTCTTTTAGGAGGGTGATTGATCACATGTCATGGTTACAGGGTGAGTTCTGCTTTAGACCCGCCGGGCAGCCCCTCAACTGTACCTCTCATGATGTGCATCCACCATAGTAACCAAGCACATTCCAAGAGTGAATTAGGTGCTGTGACCAACAAATGGCATGTATGGTTTGTTCTCCCTCTCTCATCCAGAAGGAGCATTTTGCGTGTAGTGTAGGGTTCGGTGGGGTTTCCTTTTTTAAACTATTGCACTGCAAGAGCTTAACTTCCTTTTGGGTGGAACTCCAAAGTGTGATCTTATCTGGACCTGATGGCTGGGTTGTTTCCCAATTGCATTAAAATGACAAACCAGCTGTATTGGCATATGCATGAAACATCTCTCTGGGACTCTGTGACCAATGGCTGATTGTAGTGACTCAATCAGCTTTTTAGAACATTCATTCAGACAAGGGTAAAAAGCAGAGAAAAGGGTTCAAGCAACAAAACACCTATATGCAACTTATCTTACCTAAACTTTATACTTTCCTTGGAAGCTTGGGGTAGTTCTGCTTAACACAGAGATCCTTCTTCTGGGCCAAGAGACAAATGGGTCTTCTGTATTCTCTGCTTCTGTGTGTCCTACACAGACAGCATCGTCACTTGAGCAGCAACTGCCCTCTAACCCTCCTCCCAATTCCTCTCTGGGTAGAGATTTTTAATGGTTCAGTGTCCTTTGGTGTTAGGTCCCAGGAAAAATAAATTTGTTAACATGTCTGCAGCCAGGCATTTAGGCATTTCCTGATTAATAGCCCACCATTGTTCTCTCAAGAACCTTTAATATTTTCCCCAGAGATGTCTTATCTCTAGCCATCATTCCATATTCTGTTTGCTTTTCTTAACAGCACCCTTTTGTTTAGGTAGGCTAAAGAATATCCAGCAAATAAATTGAGACATGTATAACATTCGTAATTCTTATAACTTAATCCATTGTTCTCCATGCCATCAGTAGAGAATTGGGTCAGTTTGACCACCATCTTGAGGAGTTACGTAAACTAACACAATGCTAAACACAATTTTGCAGTCAGTTTAGACAGGGAAAAGTCTTGTTTTACAGCCTGTCAGCTGACCACAGACATATTTACAGTTCTCCCCAGGAGGATTTACCTATGGCTAGCTGACATGGAGTTAAACATAATGGTCTCTGTTTGCATTGATTGCTATGTCATGTTTAACATCCTGTTTATTAACATGACTTTTCAAGGCTGTGCTTCAAGACAAACTATTTTTTGTAGCCAAGACAAACTTCTTCTAAAGCAGAGCAGAAAAACAAACAAACCTCTGACTGAGGTAAGTGGTTGGCTAATAATGTATGTTGCAGTTCTGCTGCAGTTGTTAAGAAGTTCCGGCTCTTTTTTGAGAGTTCATTCTTAACACATCTGTACAGCTAAAAAGATCACCTAAACATGCAGACAGCTGGAACACAAATCTTCCCTGAATGAAATGGATCATGGGCAAGTTATTGACCAGAAAAGTAAAAGTGCATTGCTGTGAGTACCTATTAACTCAGTTTATACACATGGATTTCTTGGGAAGATTTATGAAAAATTAGGACAAATTCTTTCAAAAAAAAACACAAAAAGAAACAAAACAGAAACTTCACAGCTGAGAGCTTTCTCATGGAGCTCTACCTTGTATATATTTCAAGAACATTTAAAACATTTTCTAGTTCTGCTAAAAAATAGTCTTTTTAGGAAAGAAAGTGAAACTCAAGAGTTTTGCTCAGAGCCATATTCTCAGTGAGACTGTGACTGGCTTAGATGGTATTTTGGCTATGTTCTTAGTTGCAGTGTTGCAGAGTCAGACCCAAATTCAGAAATGATACAGCTGTGGACTCCCGCAGAACAGATCTGTTGATGTGTAAGAGAATCTTGGTATAGTTCATGCACTGAGAACCAGAAGAAAGGACAGCTGGCTTCTTGGCAAGTGCTGTAAGTCACACCTCAAAGACTCCCTTCAACATCAGTGGAAACCAAAGTAAATAGTTCTGAGGGAAGCTGTACATTTATGAATTATAGCATCTTATGTAGCCAGTTTCCAAGTAAGGTTAATAGAAATTCTTTCTTGCTAGGTCTTTAAACACCAGCTCTGCCCTCTACCCGCAAAAGGCTACATTCAGGAGAAAAAATCATTGTGGTCTTCTGTGTAAGCTCTTGAGGTTTGTGGATTTTTGCCTTTTTATTTGGCAGGCCCCTCTGTCCACTTTCATTTATATCATGCAGACTCTTTGAACCAGCTGAAGAAGTAGTTGGTCACATCTTTAATTCTCTCATCCACATAGCCCATTCTCATTACTCATCATCTTCTCTCTCTCTGCCACTGAAATGGAAACATGATCATAGGTGAGTCCAGCCACAAGGAGTTCTTTTGTGAAATGGCAACTGTCACATTGGCAATGGGGTGCCTTGATCATTCTTTTTACCCACGTTGACCAGTGTGGATTTATAGCCATAAAACTCTACCTTCATGGCTGTCCTCACTTTAGTATCTGAGCAACTATTAGTAACTTTTATCCCCACAACAACCCTATGAGGTAAGGAAGCATTATCCTTATTCATAAGGGTAGATTAAAGGTATACAGCAAAATTATTTAAAACACCCAGCCATTATTTTGAAATAAGTGTCCTAAAGTCTGCACAAAGCAACTGCTATTTTGAAATAATTTCAGAAGAGCAGGTGAAATATTATATTTAAATATTATGTTTACAAATATTATTTCAAAATAGCAGTTGGCTTATTTCAAAATTGGTAAACCTCATCCTACAAAGAATAGTGCCTATTTAGAAATAGCTATTGTGTAATAGGTGCTGTTAGGGCAGGAAATAGAGCCTATTTCTAAACAAGCCATAGTGCATCCAATGGCTTTATTTCAAAATGGGCTCTGTTATGTGTGGACAATCTATTTTGAAATAGCTAAATGCTATTTCGAAATGCATTTTTTGTGCGTAGTTGTTTTATTTCAAAATAAGGTATTTCAGAATTGCACTTCAGTAATAACTTATTTTGAAATAAGGCTGCTGTGTCGACATACCTTATGGTTAGGTTTACACTAAAGGGATCTTCTGAAAGAATCCCTTCCGGAATATCTCTTGTAAAAGAACTTCTTTGAAAGAGTGTGCTCCCAAACACAAAAACAAATCTTTTGAAAGAATGGGCCAGGCATTGAAAAAATCAGGTGCCATGAGGACTGCTCTTTTGAAAAAAAAATAAAAGGGCCTGCAGAGCATTTATACATGTTTTCTTCTGAAAAAAGCTTTTGAAAGAAGGTACTCTTCTTGAAATGGGAGCGGAAGAGCACTTTTGAAAAGAGTGCCATGTTCTGTCAATTTACTTTCAAAAGAATGTTTTTTGTGCGTAGAAGCTCTGCGGGATTTTTCGAAGAAGCCCCCTTCTTTCAAAAAATCTTTCGAAAGAACTTACTAGTGTAGACACAACCTAAGAGATTTGACATAATAGGCATCACAGAAACATGGTGGAATGAGGACAATCAGTGGGACACTATCATACCAGGATATAAATTATATCGGAAAGACAGAACAGGTCGTGCGGGTGGCGGAGTGGTATTATATGTGAAGGATAATATAGAATCAAATGAAGCAAAAATCCTAAAGGAATCAAAATGTTCCATAGAATCATTATGGATAACAATTCATTCCTCTAATAAGAATATGGCATTAGGAATATATTACCGACCACCTAACCAGGACAGTGATAGTGATGCTGAAATGTTAAGGGAAATTAGAGAGGCTATCAAAATAAAAAACACAGTAATAATAGGAGATTTCAATTATCCCCATATTGATTGGGTACATGTCACCTCAGGATGGGATTCAGAGATTAATTTCTTGATGCCTTAAATGACTGCTTCTTGGAGCAGCTAGTACAGGAACCCACCAGGGGAGAGTCAATTCTCAATCTAGTCTTGACTGGAACGCAGGATCTGGTCCAAGAGGTAACTGTTACTGGACCGCTTGGAAATAGTGACCACAATATAATAACTTTTAATATTCCTGTGTTGAGAAGAACACCGCAGCGGTCAAACACTCCGGCATTTAATTTCAAAAAGGGGAACTACACAAAAATGAGGAAGCTAGTTAAACAGAAACTAAAAGGTAGAGTAACTAAACTAAAATCTCTGGAAGCTGCATGGAAACTGTTTAAAGACACCATACTAGAGGCCCAACTTAAACGTATACCCCAAATAAAAAAACACAGTAAGTGACCTAACAGAGAACCACCATGGCTTGACAGCCATGTAAAAAAGACTGAGAGAGAGAAAAGGGCAGCTTTTAAAAAGTGGAAGTCAAATCCTAGTGAGGAAAATAGAAAGGAAAACAAACACTCCCAAATTAAGTGTCATAATGTAGTAAGAAAAGCCAAAAAAGATTTTGAGGAACAGCTAGCCAAAAATTCAAAAAATGATAATAAAATGTTTTTTAAATACATTAGAAGCAGGAAGCCCGCTAAAAAAGCAGTGGGGCCCTTGGACGATAAAGATATAAAAGGAGTGATCAAGGAAGACAGTGCCATTGCGGAGCGATTAAATGATTTCTTTGCTTCAGTCTTCACGGCTGAGGATGTTACAGAGGTTCCTAAATCTGAGCCAGCCTTTTTAGGTGACAAATCTGAGGAACTCACTCAGATTGAAGTGACATTAGAGGAGGTTTTGGAGTTAATTGATAAGCTGAATAGTAACAAGTCTCCAGGACCAGACGGTATTCACCCAAGGGTTCTGAAAGAACTCAAATGTGAAATTGCGGAGTTATTAACAGTGGTTTGTAACCTATCCTTTAAATCCGCTTTGGTACCCAATGACTGGAAGATGGCCAACATAACGCCAATATTTAAAAAAGGATCTAGAGGAGACCCTGGCAATTATAGATCGATAAGTCTAACATCAGTACCACGCAAATTAGTAGAAACAATAGTAAAGAATAAAATTGCAAGGCATGTAGAAGAGCAAAATTATTGGGCAAAAGTCAGCATGGTTTCTGCAGAGGGAAGTCGTGTCTAACTAATCTATTAGAATTCTTTGAAGGGGTTAATAAACATGCGGACAAGGGGCACCCAGTGGACATAATATACCTAGATTTCCAGAAAGCCTTTGACACGGTCCCACACCAAAGGCTTTTACGTAAAGTAGGCGGTCATGGGATAGGAGGAAAGATCCTTTCATGGATCGGGAATTGGTTAAAAGACAGAAAACAAAGGGTTGGAATAAATGGTAAATTTTCACAATGGAGGGGGGTAACTAGTGGTGTTCCCCAGGGGTCAGTCCTGGGACCGATCCTGTTCAACTTGTTCATCAATGATCTCGAAAATGAGGTAAGCAGTGAGGTGGCAAAGTTTGCAGATGACACCAAGTTGTTCAGGACAGTCAAAACCAAAAGGGATTGTGAAGAACTACAAAAAGATCTCAGCAAACTGAGTGATTGGGCAGCAAAATGGCAAATGAAATTTAATGTGGGTAAGTGTAAGGTAATGCACATTGGAAGAAATAACCCAAATTACACGTAAAACATGATGGGGTCAAATTTAGCTACGACAGGTCAGGAAAGGGATCTTGGAGTTATAGTGGATAGTTCCCTGAAGACATCCACGCAGTGTGCAGCGGCAGTTAGTAAAGCAAATAGGATGTTAGGAATTATTAAAAAAGGGATAGATGATAAGACAAAAGATATCATACTTCCCCTATATAAAACTATGGTACGCCCACATCTTGAGTACTGCGTGCAGATGTGGTCTCCTCACCTCAAAAAAGATATATTGGCATTAGAAAAGGTTCAGAAAAGGGAGACTAAAATGATTAGGGGTTTGGAGCGGGTCCCATATGGGGATAGGCTAGAGAGACTGGGACTTTTCAGTTTGGAAAAGAGGCGATTGAGGGGCGATATGATAGAGGTATATAAAATCATGAATGGTGTGGAGAAAGTGAATATAGAAAAATTATTTACCTTTTCCCATAATACAAGAACTAGGGGACACCAAATGAAATTGATGGGTAGTAGGTTCAAAACTAATAAAAGGAATTTTTCTTCACACAGCGCACAGTCAACCTGTGGAACTCCTTGCCGGAGGAGGCTGTGAAGGCCAGGACTCTATTAGGGTTTAAAAAAGAGCTCGATAAATTTTTGCAGGTTAGGTCCATAAATGGCTATTAGCCAGGGGTAAAGTATGGTGCCCTAGCCTTCAGTACAAGGGCAGGAGATGGATGGCAGGAGACAAATCACTTGATCATTGTCTTCTGTTCTCCTTCTCTGGGGCACCTGGCATTGGCCACTGTCGGCAGACGGGATACTGGGCTGGATGGACCTTTGGTCTGACCCAGTATGGCCATTCTTATGTTCTTAAAAGTCTCAGAAAACCTTTCAGTCTCAGAAAGTCTTCAGTTGAAATGTGCATAGAAACCAGATATATGGAGTCTCAGTTCACTAGACAATCAGCCACACGTCCTATATGCTTAAGGTAAAAGGCAGCAAACACTGCGGTAACCTGCTGAGCACCTTGCTTTCCTAAAAAATGGCTAAGTCCCGGTATGACCAAATAACATATTTCATAGATGATCACCAGTACCGGTTTTACAAAGGTAGCAAAGAGCTATGGGACCAGGGCACCATACTCAGAACAGGCCAGTGTTCCCAGACTAACCCTATGTTTTGTCCCAAGGCTCCACTCTTTGAATGTCTTGGGTCTCTTCTCTCTGACAGAAGGTTTATGAGCTGTGTATGCAAATCACTCTGATGTCTGGTTCTCTCTGACAGTGGAGTGTTCTTAAAAAAGCCTCATCCAACCGGCAATCTTCAGCAATAATTAGACTTAGATTTCACGATCTTAGGCAGTGATACTCGACACACATTTCTTGAGCTTCATGGCTCTGCATGCTGCGCTCTCCTTGAGTAACGAATCAAACAGCATCCTGGTCTAAAGATGATATGGCATTTTACAACAAAAATAACCTCCATCAAATAGTCATGCTCATAGAGGTCTCACTCAGATAGACACCATGGAGTTAAATCTACATGCCTACGTCTACACGTGCACGCTACATCGAAATAGGCTATTTCAATGAATAAAGTCTACACGTCCTCCAGGGCTGGCAACGTCAACGTTCAACGTCGACGTTTGGCAGCACCACGTCGAAATAGGTGCTGTGAGGGAACGTCTACACGCCAAAGTAGCACACATCGAAATAAGGGTGCCAGGAACAGCTGCAGACAGGGTCACAGGGCGGACTAGCGCTTCCAGGGCAACAGCTAGCTGCTCCCTTAAAGGGCCCCTCCCAGACACACGCAGCCTGCACAGCACGTGGTCTGCAGAGCCATAGGCATGCACACCTCGAGCGACGCAGTCATGGACCCCCAGCAGCAGCAGCAGCCAGAGGTCCACCCAGCCGCCCCTGTAGGAGCAGTGCTCGCCCTGCTCCATGCCATGCAGGAGGCAGCTGAGCACATCCTTGCCACAGAGGAGGAGCTGCCCGCAGGGGAGGAGGACGCAACCCCCAACTCTGCAGCACCCCGCACCCCCCCACACCTCCTCATACACCACCGGCTGTGGAGCTACCCCACCAGCACCGACTGGTGGGAGCGGCTGGTGCTCGGAGAGTGGGACGACGACCGCTGGCTCCAGAACTTTCGCATGAGCCGGCAGACATTTCTGGAGCTATGCCAGTGGCTCACCCCCACACTGAGGCACCAGGACACCTTCATGCGGCGTGCCCTCAGTGTGGAGGAACGGGTTGGCATCGCTGTCTGGAAGCTGGCCACTCCAGACAGCTACCGATCCGTGGGCCAGCAGTTTGGCGTGGGCAAGGCCACCGTCGGGGCTGTCCTCATGGAGGTAAGAGGACCCACGGGGGGGAGGGGGAGGCAGCCCTGGCAGGGGAGGGGGGCCCGGGGAGGGAAGGGGCCCTGGCAGGGGAGGGCCACACACACTCTGCACACCCCTCATTGGTGCTCTCCCATGTGCTTCCCCTGCAGGTCTTCCGCGCCATCAACTCCCTGCCCCTCCACAGGCTCGTGAGGCTTCGGGACCCGGATGCCGTCATCGTGGGCTTTGCCACCCTGGGCTTCCCCAATTGCTTCAGGGCTCTGGATGGGACCCACATCCCCATCCGTGCCCCAGAGCACAGTGGAGGACGCTATTTAACAGGAAGGGCTACCACTCAGTGGTCCTCCAGGCCTTGGCGGACAGCCGGGGCTGTTTCCTGGACATTTATGTGGGCTGGCCTGGCAGCACCCATGACGCCCGGGTATTCCGGAACTCGGGCCTGTGCCGCTGGCTGGAGGCGGGGACCTACATCCCCTAGCAGGAGATCCCTGTGGGGGACACCACCATGCCCCTCTGCATCATCGCAGATGCGGCATACCCCCTCTGGCCCTGGCTTATGCACCCTTACACGGGCCATCTGTCAGCCAGCCAGGAGCACTTCAACCTGCGCCTGAACCACATGTGCCAGGTGGTAGAGCGTACAATTGGGTGCCTCAAAGGGCGCTGGAGGTGTCTCCTCACCCACCTTGATGCGGGCCCCACCAACATCCCCCAGATTGTGGGCACGTGCAGCACCCTCCACAACCTGGTGGAGAGCAAGGGGGAGGCCTTCTTTCAGGGCTGGGCTGTGGAGGCTGGCAGGGCCGATGTACAGCCACCCGCTGCCCCCAGTTGCCAGGTGGACCCTGAAGGGACCCGGGTCCGGGAGGCCATGCGGGCCCAGTTCGACAAGGCTGCGGGGTGAACACTGACAGGCCCCCCACTGCACCCCTGCACCCTCCACAACACTCGCTGCCCCTACGCCCACACCACAGAGCACTCAAGAGCACCCCCCCCACTTTTCTTGTAAATAAAAGCGGACATTTGTTCGTGAAATCAAATATCTGTAGAACTCTTATTATTATTATCAAGACTAACTATTTACAGGCAAAATCAAACATATATATATGTATTATAAATAAGGATAAGATGAAAGTGGAAGTCAAGGAAGGGGAGAAATATGTACATGGGGGGCAAGGATCAGCATAGCAACAGGGGTCTAATATAAAAACTATTTACAAAATAACATTAAACTGGGGGGCATATATACAAAGGGGGAGGGAGGGTGCCACGTCCTGGGCCCCACACTCCCTAATGTCCAGCGCTGGGGGTGGGAGGCCGTGACCCACGCCTCGGCCTCAGCCCTGGCTGGGGCTGGCTGGGGGCCAGGCAGACCGGTAGATATGGCTGGCGGGTGTCAGCTGGCCCCAGGTCCCTCTCGGCGGAAGGGCCCTCGGTGGTGGGTGGCGGTGCGACGGCACAGCGGGTGGCACAGTGGTGGAGCAGCGGGTGGAGCAGGCAGGGCAGGCGCAGCGGCGGCTGGTGCGGCATGGGGGGCCAGGTAGTCGGCGATACGGTCGAAGGTCCGCATGAAGGCCCCCCATGCCTCCTGGCACCAGGCCAGCGCCCGCTTCTGCAGCTGGAGGCGGTGCTCCTCCACCCGCAGCCGCTGCTCGGCGACCTCCAGCTGCTGACGGTGGATGGCCAGCAGCTGGGGGTCCGTCGCCGTCAGGTGGTGGTGCTGGGTCCGCCGTCTTCCCTGCCATGGGGCTAGTCGGTCCTCCGCCGAGGGGCTGGCCTGGAGTGATGGCCCCGCTGGGCTGTCCGGGACCACTGACACCTTGCCGGCGCTCTCCGGTCCTTCCGATGGTGCAGCTGCGGAACACAGGAGCTGGGGAAGAAGAGTGGAGACAGCCGTTAGTGTGGGCCCCGAGCCGTGGCCCTTGTCCCCCCACCCCTCTGCTGCTGGTTCCCCATCCCCATCCCTGGGAGATGCTGCTGCTGCTGCTGATGATGGGTGTCCCACCCCCTCCCCCCGGGGGACCCTAGAGATTCCGCTCCCCCCAGCCCCGGGGATGGGGCATGGCACTGTCGTGCTGGCGGGGGCAGGGGTTGACGAACTCTTCTGAGGGACATGCCACTGCTGTCCTTGGGGCCATGGTCATCTGGGCATGTGGAGGGCCCTGGACATATCTATTACCCCCGCCCCTCAACCCCGGGGGTGTGCACCGGGGGGGTACATACCTGATGGTCCACTCCCATGGTCGGGGGACACCCGGTAAGCGGACGCCCGGCTGGAGCTCCGTGATGGGATGGCGATCCGCAGGCCAGCGTCACTGGAGAAGGACTCCCCCTCCTCCTCCTCCTCCTCCTCCGGTGCCCCGGGGGTGGGCTCCTGGGGGGTGCCCCCGGGTTGCGGGGCTTGTCACCGGGGTGGACTCCACCTCCGGGGCCTGCTGGGGCTTGTCGGCCGAGGTATCAAGTGTGGCCGGAGGGGAGGAGGTGTGCCGGGGGCCCAGGATGTCCCTGAGCTCCCTGTAAACGGGGCAAGTGATGGGGGCAGCCCCAGATCGGCCAGCCACATCCCGGGCCCGGGCATAACCCTGCCACAGCTCCTTCACTTTACTCTGGACATGATCTGGAGTGTGGGCAGGGTGACCCCAGGTGGCCAGGCCCTCGGCCAGCTGAGCGAATGCATCCACGTTCCTCCTCTTGCTCCCCATTACCTGGAGCACCTCCTCCTCACTCCAGAGCCCCAGCAGGTCCCGAAGCTCGGCCTCCGTCCAGGAGGGGCCCCGCTGCCGCTTCCTCGCCTGGCTGCTGGGCTGGAAGCCCTGGCTCCCCTTGGGGGGGGTCCCCTGGGGGTGCTTGGGGGGCTGGGGGGTGGCCATTGTGGCGGGTGGAGGTGTGTGGGCGCGGAGGAGCATGCAGGCTAGCCGCGTGGCAATGCTGCTGCCTGCACGCTCTCTCAGCTTCCTGCATAGGAAGGCAGGGGGCGGGGAGCTTTAAGGTGCCACTGCACACGGCCACCATCGAGCTCAGGGGCTGGGCAGAGCATCTCTCAACCCCTCAGCTGATGGCCACCATGGAGGACCCCGCTATTTCGATGTTGCGGGATGCGCAACGACTACACGTTCCCTACTTCGACGTTGAACGTCGAAGTGGGGAGCTATTCCCATCCCCTCATGGGGTTAGCGACTTTGATGTCTTGCCGCCTAACATCAATGTTAACTTCGAAATAGCGCCCAACACGTGTAGCCGTGACGGGCGCTATTTCGAAGTTGGCACCGCTACTTCGAAGTAGCCGGCACGTGTAGACGCGGCCCATATGTGCTGGAAGGTAGGCAAATAAAGGCCGCTTTTTTAACCTTTAAGAAAGAAAGAACAGAACAATATTTTAACTGTATGAGTGATGTTATACTGTAAGGTTACAGTTCTAATTACTTGTTTCAATAATTTTTTGTATTCTAAAAGTATCTAAAATGTGCCAAGGCCCAAATGTGGGGACGCACTGTGTTAAAAAGATCCAAGATGATGGCACAAGAAAAATATTTATGGAAAAAAACAGAAAATCCCCTGAAACTCATTCCTTTCATGTGAGGAACTCTCTGAAAAATCAGATTCATCATTCTTTATTTTGCATTGAAAAAGACTTATAAAATAGCAATAGCAATGGGGACAACACCAAATCTGTGTGGGTTGTAGACAGCTTTGGGACTAAAATGAGCCATGCCCCAAGAAAAGATGGACATCTGAGTTTAAATGGTGAATGCTCTTTTAAATGGACATGGTTGAAACCCATGTAATTAATGGTTAAATATAATTTTTCTTTTAATAGTCACAGATATTAATAGAAACAAGTTAAAGAATTAGTTTACAGTATCTTTTAAACTTTCAGTATGGTGAGTATACATTCACACATTTAAGATTTTGGGTGGAAAAATATTCTTGTGTATATATATATTTCTTTCTCTTTTGTTCTCCTTGGCAACGTCTACACTACAGCGGTCCATTGAAAGAAGTTTTTCTGGAATATCTCTTCTGAAAAAACTTCTTTTGAAGGATCGTGTCCACACACAAAAAAGGGAGAAGACAACTGCCCCAGGCCCAGAGATTCAAAATGGCTCAGGTTTCCTGTCCATTGCTGCTACCACTGCCAATCCCGTTGGCCCCTGTGGCTTTGTTTATGGATATCCATCAACAGTAACATTGCGTAGGCATGATCAAAAGCCCAAGGAAGTCTTTCTATTGAAGTCATTGGAGTTTAGCTCAGGCCTTACGTGCATATTCCATTTTTCTTGTGAAAGTTTGAGCACTTAAAAAACAATGTCTTCAGCAAATCAAACCCTGGTTATGTTTATTAAAAAATGTAAAAGTATGTAGAAAAGTAAAATTGAAAATTCTGTGGCATTCTAGCACAGCAGCACAAATTTGGTAACTTTAGGGATGCCTGAATCACATTTAATCCCAGGCTCTGGTTCAGTTTGTAGCACACTCAAATCAGTTTGATTCAGGGCTGAAACTCATCTGAACTTAGACTCTTGGGGTGAGCCAGAGTCCCACAGTGATATGGGTCAAAGCCTGAGCATTTTGCAATTGAAGGCAGTTGGGTCTGGAGACTCAGCCAATCTCTTCCACAATCCCCTGGGGCTGTGTTTCCCAATCTTTCTAGTCCAAAATTTCCATCTAATTTCTCTGGGTCTAGAAGTGAATTCCAGGTTCAGACAACACTGCTAGTCATTTAACTCTTCATTTCCACATGGATTGTTCAACTGGAAACACAGTTAATCCTCACATATATTACCATGGCAAGCCGTATGTGTATATTACCATGGTGTATGATGGCTTTACATGGTTCTCTAAAGGATGTTTGAAGTGGCTGATGTTTTTAGTGTAAATAAAATAAAGCCCATTGATGAAAATGTCATATTTTAATCTTGAGTTAAATCAGCTCTTTTGACACAGTGAAAAAAATCTAATGTTTTTATATAGGTCAGAAAATAATACTTTCATTTTCCTCTCAAGGACTTTCCACCTCCACGTGGCAAAAGCACAGTGCCAGGACACTGTGGAGCAGACCCACATACTACTATGGGCAAAGAGAGAGAATCTGAGATGAGGTGATGAGAGAAATTCTAGGTAAAACAAATCAGCAGATAGTTTCACAAGGCCCAAAGGGAATATCAAAAAGGATAAGGATGGAAAGATAGATAGAGCAGCTGCATAGCACAAGGAGAGATCATCTGGGAGACTAATGAAGCACGACCACAGGTTGAGGGAGGAAGATAGAAAGCAGCAACAGGAGTTATCCAAGCAGTTGCTTGCTCTCATGGCCATCAGCCTGAAGGTTCCACTGCCATCTTCAGCACCTGTTTCAAACCTAAGTCCTGGCTCCCATCCATGCTATTATGTTCAGAGGACTATGTGGCCTTCAGGCAATTCAAGGACTCATTGGACCAAGCCACTAGCAGTGTAGCTCGTGGAATGAGCAAATGTACCCTGTGCATTTATCCAGGGTGGTCCAGTTACAGCTGACATGTGCAAAACAGAAAGCCAAAGAGAACAGTAGGTACACAGGAATAACTGGCCAAATATGGGTACATGTACTTTTTACTATCCTGTCACTGAGTTTGTTGTGTTCTAGGTTTGGATAAGAAGCTGGCCTGCCTTTCTCAGCCTTACATTGATATTTAAATACCTTGTGCTGAATGTGCACACAAATCAGAGTACAGTTTTAGTATATGCAATGTTAAGAATGGCACAAACTCTAATGAACATCATCAAATGCCCATTCTCAAAAAAATTTGTGCTAAAAATGTACTCAGTGTCAGCCCAATTATGCATAAACTGAGTTGAATTCTGTGGACAGTATATATAAAATGTGTAACAGATCTCCATATATTTCATAATAGCATTTACTAAATTCACAATGCCCACAAAAACAATGAGAAGACCTGTAGCACCTTACAGACTAAAAGATTTTTTTGGAGCATGAGCTTTTGTGGGCAAAGAGCTGCTTCATCAGACACATACGCAACACAACCTCAAACAGTATTTCAAGCATGTGATTGTGCAAATCCATTGTGATATCTCTGCTTTCTGTTTGCATGTGGACTCAGTACCAGTCATGACAAGTGCACCCTCTAATTGAGTATATTAGTTCATAAATCTAAGAATGTTTTTAGTCTGCTCCTGACCAAAATATCCTCCTTTCTCCTTGTAGGCATTGTGCGGAACACAGCAGGCCACAGTAATGCAGATGCTATTGAGCACACAACTTTGAAGGCAGCACCAATGGATTTCAATTTACCAGTTACACATTACACCATCATCATGCAGCTGCTGGATGTGTAGCTGAACTTTTTTATGCCTGGTCCTTTGAAATCAGGATACAATTTCAGAAGTCATGGCAACAGGAGGTAAGCAATTCCCTTAGAATAACAGAAGGCTCAGTGGCTTCATTTAGAAGAGTGTCATTTCATGGAAAGAGTATCCTAGCTGATCATGAATGTAAGGTCCTGGATCTCCAGAAAAAAAACCCAGCCTCATGCACTCTGCCAGTAGATCCCACAAACATGTGGTTTGACTTGATCTGTATAACGATGTCGTAATACCCTCTGCAGTTCATATATGCATAATCACCATGAAAACTGAAAGCTATGGACACATGAATTGCATCAGTGGTCTCGGTGCCATTTGGAAACCCCATTCTCTGAGAGCTAGCAGTTATTTTAGGAACATTTACAATGACACTCACATTTGGGGACATCACTCTCCTGATTATTTCAAAAATTGCTTCAATAACAACTCCCACAGTTGATTTGCTAACTCCAAAGTGGTTAGTCACTGATCTATAGCAGTCTGAGGTAGCCAGCTTCCAGATGGCATTCTTTACTGCATGTTTGTATCCTGTAATTTCTTTTGAGTACCAAATATGCTGTTTTTTAAATTATATGTGGGATGCTCACATACTAAGATGATAAAGCACAACTTAAGTACTTAACTACAGCTATGCAACACAAACCTTGAAAATGTAGTATTCATATTTTATTTACAGATTTATCTTGATGATTATTTCTATTGCTTTGTTTCATACTTGTATTTATCTTAGTTCTTTGTGCATTTGCATATGCTTGAAATGTTCTTGGGTTGTTTGCGTGGACAAGTACTATAAAATTATTGGCATTAGCATTACTGTGTGGTTAGGAAATGTTTTCATAACATGGAAATAACATAGTGGGGCACTTGGTTTCTTTCCACAAAGATTCGGGAGGGTAATATCATCAACATTCATTGATGCTAATCTCTTTATCCATCCCTCTCTTCCAACTATATAATGGAACAGAAGTTGCATTCTTCCTAACGTATGTTTGTTTTAGGCAGGGAGGAGTCACTATTAATAAGCCTGGGTGAAACTTATTCAGTGACATAAATGCTACATCACACAACAAGCATAAGCACTTTCTTCTTCTTAATCAGATGCACTGACATTCTTGGTTTCAGTAGGAAATTCAGCAAAATATTTCCTTTGTTTCAACAGAGAACGAATTTCACTCCACAACAGTACAGAGTAATAATGGCCAGTGCATGTTTATGTTTTCAATTGGTTTTGAGGCATATAAACATTTAGGCTGATAGTTTGAAGTTTGCATAGGGGACTTAATGTGAGGTTCCAATGAAAAGTAATAAACAATGTGTATTCAAATGGCTTTACAAATCCCACTTTTGACAGCCCTGGATTCACTTGCAGGAGTCACTGTTTAAAAGGCCCCCCTCAGCATTTCTCCTTTGCCCCTTCTTGGTACTCCCACATGATTTCACTTCCTCCAAGATAAGAGTGAGCCTATTTAACTGAATGAAAAGTTTTTTTTTTTTTTAAAAAAGTGACCCTTTTGAGGGCACAACCACAGGTTTGTCATTTGCCAGCACTGAAAACAGCAGCTTGACACAAAGTGATTGCTAAACATAACATTGGAGCCTGCGAATTTCAGAATTGCATGCAGTAACATGGTGTGCCCTTCTGTCTCCTCTATGTCTCTCCTTTTTCTCTCTCTTGTTGAAATGGCACCTAAAGAACAAATTGCCTCCTTTGTCTGAAGACTGCTTGTTCACAGTGGGGCTCTTGATCTGAACAAACCTGAAGATGTCAGGCTGTATAAACACTCAGCAAAAGATATGTTTCATAGAGGTTCTTGCTCTGGAAAATTATATGCTACTTTCAGAATGCTTTGCCATATTTAAGAGTGTAATTACACCCTTCTTCTTAATGACTGACATGACATATGTTTACCCATGTTTTAGCTGACTTATGACAGTACACGGAAGTGCTTTGTGCGTTTGATGGCAACATGATGGGAAAGACATCTGAAATTGTCTGTTAACATTGCCCAAGTACTTTAGAATACATGGTGCACCTAGCACTCATACAGATATTTTTTCCTTGCCCCTCCCTTTTCTGCCTAATAAATTAAGGCAGTCTCCGCCTCCCGCTACCCAGTGTACAATTCCAGTTAATTCAACCTTTTTAACAAAATCTTATCTGAGGTGGGTTATTTGTTTTGTTTTACTGGTTATTCTCCCTTGATATTTCTGAATGCTTATTTATTGGGGAAAATCTTATTAGTTGAAATGTTGGGTACATATTGTAGGGATCATTTTCATCTTGGACTGAAGTTTAATAGTTCAGATTTAAAGATAGATGGAACAGGGGCTTATTCACGAAATTATGGAGCCTTTCAACCATAGACTAGTCAGTGGATATGAACCCAAGCAATAGCATTTGAAAATGATTATACTCTGATTGCTCTTTCATGGCCACATGAAATGATTTCATGGCCTCAGTCCAATTCCCAGTGAACAAATGTCCTTAGTACAATTGGCACTAGCTTTCTTTGGCAGCCTCAGAAAAGAAGTGAAGGATTGTATGAGCCTGGTAACTGAATGACCTCTTCTGACCTGGGGAGAACTTTTAAGGCAGAGGCTGAGATATATTGGTGGGGCCATGCAAGAGAAGCTCTTCTGTGGAGATGCCTTTCTATTGCTGTTGATTCAGGTTTTTGTGGTTGAGGAGATGAGGGGGAGCATTTGTTACATACAAATTGCCTTGAAATGTATATACACAATGAGACTAGTGTGTTGCTTAAGTGTCAGGAGTCATTTAAGATGCAAATACGTAGAACAGGTCACTGTGGTTTCATAAGAAATTGAAAGAAAAAGCCAATAGCCCCTGAGCTATATGGGGTTGGATTTCTAGTAAGGCAGTAATTTCAGTCTCTTGAGATAGAGGTTGTCTTGCTTTCTAAAACAGTAGTTCACCTGGCATCTGTGAAAGATGGTTGGCGGGTAGATTAAATAGCTCAATAATGGGAGGATCCTGAGGGCAAAGATGTAGAGGACTAACTGCTGCCCATCTGCCTCTACACAGACACACAGCCGTATTCAGGGAGATGAAGGATGATGGCAACATATAATGGAATGTCAAGCACATGAGTATGGGACTGTGTTAAATAGTGATCATCCATATGACAGTAAGGTAGGCTTCATTGTTATGAAAGCAAGATAAATCTGAACAAATTCAGGCTGGAAATAAAAGGTGCCCATTCCACTAGGGAGGGAATTAACCAAGAGAACAACATACCAAAGACTGTGAGGGCTTCTCCATCACTTGACATTTTTAAATCAAGGCTGGATGTTTTTCTAAAGAATATGTTCTAGTTCAATCAGGAATTAATTTATGGAAATCCTCTGACCTATGTTATACAGGAGCTCAGGCTAGGAATCACAATATTCTTTCTTGTCTTAATGTCTATGAATTCACCAACTTAAACAACAGTTTTTGATGAATGTGATAAGAAAATTAAGTATAAACTCTGCATCTACCTTTCGAGTCTCAGTCTAGACATACAAAGATTAAAAAGGGAAAGGGTCTCATGTTTTCTAAAATTCCTGATTGTTGTTGGTCTGTGACCTCTCCCTGTCAATGTTTGAAAGCCTCTGTTTCATATCCTCCTCTTAACTGTAAATATTATTCCCAGTCAGGGAACTGAAACAATACTATCTGATCACTCAGAAGTAATCACCACAGCTCAGATTTTGAATATCAAACCAACTGTTTGCAAACAATTCAGAGAAAATAAAAAAGCTTGCCAAAAATCAAATGCAGTATAATGATAAATTTGGGAAATTGCAATCTGTGAGCAAAAATAGAGGTTAAGTTTCCTGAGTAAATTATTCTCTGACAGATATTTGCTCAATTTAATCATTATAATTATGATCACATGTTTTCTGGATGACTGATGAAAAAACTGATTCCATTCTGAGACCTATAAGAAGAAATAAAAAATCCAAGTATGGAAAATGATACTGCTGGTGATACACATGCATCCTAAGACATCTTCCCAATAACCAGCATTGCTCCAGCAGAAGCAATTATGTATCCAATTCACAGTTCACACACAAGCACATACTTAGAATCAATGAAGCAAAGTGCCTAAACACACAGCACTGAAAATGAACTTCGGATCATAAGTAAGAGAGGATGTTGGCGAGGGTGGGAGAAACAATGGCTATGTCTACACTACAGTGATCTGTCAACAGAAGTTACTGTAGAAAGATTTCTGCCAACAAAACTTCTGTCAACAGATTGTGGTCACACATGATAGTGGATCACTCTGTCAGAAGAACAGCCAACTGGAAGCATAACAGACAGAGCTGCCTGGTGACCCAGAAGCCCTGTCTGTCAGCACAGGGCCCCCCAGCATATCCACATGGCTTTTTTTGTTGAGAGATTCTGTTGAGAAAGGCATTATGTCTCACGGGGGAGAGGCAGAAGGCTGTTGACAAAAGTGCTGAGTTTTTTTGACAGTATGGCAACAGAACACATTTTTAGTGTGGACACTCCCCACGTTTTATCAACAAAATGTCAGTTTTGTCAGCAAAACCCTGTAGTGTAGCTGTAGCCAATGTGTTTTCCTTCTTGTTCATGCTAGTTTTACAAGGTTCTTTTTCTAATGGTTACTTTTAACCTGATACCTAAAGGTTACTCCTAACCTTATGCTTGAGCTTCCCATGCCACTGTTGCTTAACGGGCCTTGGTGTTGGGGGAGGATGGAAGAGGGTGGAAGTGGTAGATGTGGTATATCTTGACTTTAATAAGGCTTTTGATACCATCTCTCAGGATCCTCTCCTAAACAAACTAAGGAAATATAATCCACATTGATCTACTATAAGGTGGGTGCATAACTGATTGGGTAACTGTTCCCAGAGCATAGTAATTAATGGTTCACAGTCATGCTGGAAGTACATAAACACTAGGATTCTGCAGGGATCAGGTCTGGGTCCAGTTTTGTTCAGTATCTTTATCAATGATTTAGATAATGGCATAGAGAATGCACTTATAAAGTTTGCAATTGGAAGTGACTGCCTAGGAAGGTGTACTGAGAAAAAAAGGATCTAGGGATCATAGTGGCTCATAAACTAAATATGAGTCAACTGTGCAATACTATTGCACAAATTCGGATGTTATTCTGGGAGGTACTAACACCATCACTGTAAGACACAAGAAATAATTCTTAGACTCATGGACTCATAGAATACTTGATCTGGAAGAATCTTTGAGAGGTCCTCAGATCCAGTCCCCTGCATTCACAGCAGGACCAAAAAACCACCTAGATCATCCCTGACATATGTTTATCTAACCTGCCCTTAAATATCTCCAGTGATGGAGATTCTACAGCCTCTATAGACACTTCATTCCAGAGCTTAACCACCCTGACAGTTAGGAAGCTTTTCCTAATGTCCAACCTAAAACTCCTTTGCTACAGTTTAAGCCTATTGCATGTTATCCTACCGTCATAGGTTAAGGAGAATATTTTTCCCTCCCTCCTCTTCGTACTGAACTATTAGGTACTTAAAAGCTGTTGTCATGTCTACAGTCAGCCTTCTCTTTTCCATACTGAGCTAACATAATTCTTTGAATCGTCTCTCATAGGTCATGTTTTCTTTTATTGTTTTTGTTGCTCTTTTCTGGACCTTTTCCAATTTGTCCATATCTTTCTTGAAATGCGGTTCCCAGAACTGGGCACAATTCTCTTGGTGAGGCCTCATCAGCACAGAGTAGAGTGGAAGAATTATTTCTCATGTTTTGGTTATGACTCTCCTGTTAATGCATCCTAGAATGCTTGCTTTTCTTTTTCAAAAGTGTCATTCTGTTGACTCATATTTATCTTGTGGTTCTCTATGACCTGTAGGTACCTTTCTGCAGTACCCCTTCCTAGCAGTCACTTCCCAATTTGTGTATGTGAAAGCAGACTGTTCTTTCCTAAATGGAGTACTTTGCATTTACCCATATTGACCTTCATCCTGTTTACCTCAGCTCATATGTACTTGCAACCCCCCCAGCTTGGTAACATGCACAACCTTTATAAATGTATTTTCTCTGTCATTGTTTAAATAGTTAATGAAGATATTGAACAGAACAGTCCCCAAAACTGTTCCCTCCAGAACTACATTGGTTATGCCCCCCAGCGTGACTGTGAACAATTGATAACCACTCTCTGAGAATGATCAACCAACCAGTTATGCATCCACCTTCCCCAGTTTTATTTCACTAGTTCATAGATAAGAAGGTATCAAGTGCTTTACTGAAGTCTAGGAATACCATGTCTACTACTTCCCCTTCTTCCACAAGGCTTGTATTTCTATCGAAGAAGGCCATCAGGTTGGTTTGACCTAATTTGTTCTTGACAATCTATGTTGACTGTTACTTATCACCTTGTTATCTTCACAGATTTTCAGATGGATTCCTTAATTATTTGCTCTATTATCTTCCTGGCACAGAAGTTAAGATTTGCCCTTTTTCAGTCTTCTGGGATCTTTCCCATCTTTTATGACTTTTCAGTGATAGCTGATGATTCTGATACCTCAGTCAGCTCCTCGAGTACTCTAGGATGTATTTCATCAGACCATGGTGATTTGAAGACATGTAACGTTTTCTGAATAGGCTTCAAGTAGAGTATTTTGTCCCATTCTGGGAACCAGATCTCAGGAAAGATGTGGAGAAATGGGGAAAAGTCCAAAAAAGAGCAATAAAAATGTGTGGCAGTCTAGAAAACATGAGGTATGAGGGAAGATAGAAAAAATTGGGTTTTTTAGTCTGTAAAAGTTAAAGCTCAGAGGGAACATAACATTTTTCAAGTGCATAAAAGGTTGTTACAAGGAAGTGGAAGAAAAATTGTTCTTCTTAACCTTAGATAATAGGACGAGAATCAATGGGCTTAAATTGCAGCAAGGGAGTGTTAGGCTGGACAGTAGGAAAAGCTTCCTTACTGTCAGGTTGGTTAAAGACTGGAATAAATTGCCAGGGAGGTTGTGGAATCTACATTATTGGGTATTTTTAAGAGCAAGTTAGAGAAGAACTGTCAGGAAGGGTCTAGATAATACTTAGTCCTGCCATGAATTCAGGGGACTGGATCAGATGAACTCTCAAGGCCCCTTCCAGTCCTATGATTCTATGATTGTGCACAAATTCCTTGACTTCCTAAAATTAATAACTCATTATGCCATTTATAAATTTTAGGGAGGATGAAAGACTTTTAAGGAATAATTTCATACAAATTCCTTTAGCATACAATCTAGCAAATTACAAGGACGCACCCAAGCCATGATTCTCCCTTCATCAGTGTAAATGTCAAAAGATGTTCAATGAAGAAAGGCAAAGGGATTATTTGGAATTGTTAGATACAAGGCCAGATTCTGAGCTGGCGTGAAATGGTGAAGCTCCACTGAAATCAATGAGAAATGATTTTTGGGGTAAATGGTGAAACCAACGTTGTATTCACTTGTCACACAATTTATACATAGCTTTTATCTAAGCAACATAATATTATACAAGTTGCATTTTGCCCCCTTCAAAACAGGAGAACAGCCGCATAGGCTAGAAGTCATAGTGTTTATTTGCTTATATGAATTAACAAGCCAAATGGAATTATCTTCTTTATAAAATAGAACTAGGAATTCCTGCGTTCTGACTGGTCAAAAGCAAAGTCAATATTGTGGCACACCCCACCTGGCTTGATCTAATTTTGTTTACAGAACCACATCCTGCAAAAAAATTAAAATAATCAGGTCTTGCCACTAACAATGGCCTATTGCCTGGTCAGGTTACAGCATTTCCTAACATATATTCATTTGCTTACTATTTATATTGACTTGTAATTTCCCACCAGCAGAGAGCCTGGCCCTATGTCTTTTGGAACAAAGGTAGTGTTGATATAAAAGCAAATATTTGAGTATTTCTGAACACAAGGAGTTTCTGCCAGTTCTGAGGCAATTAAAACTGCCCATGAGATAATACCCGTCAACACCTATATGCCAGTATTTGCAGCATTATTAGGCCAAAATCTTTGCAAAGAAGTTCCAGCTCAGTTTGAAAGGAATGGAAGTCAATTACTTTAATGTTTCTGCACATCTCTAAGTAAAGAAAGGTAATTTCTCAGGAAGGTGCTTTACTGTGACTTCTTCAATTGTAGAACAGAAATTAGGTTTATCTGCTGCCTTTTATACTCATGGTACCGTATTTTAAAGTACTTTATGACATACTGAGTTAAGAAATAATAATGCCATGAATATTTAGGCAAATGGGACACCCATTAGGCACTCAACCATAACTTATAAAGAATCACCCACAACAGAAATTGCTCAATACAATGAAAGAACTTTGGATAGATTTTAGGGTTTTTCCCTTAAATACAAAAAATGCCATGACAACTTATTTTGTCTTTGAGACAGGGACCCAGCCTTCCTGTGTTTTCTATAAAGTATTCTTTTAATAATCCAGAAATGGAAATAATAATTGTAGGGCTTAAACTTGAGTTGTACTTCTGCCCTTTTGGGACATTTCTTTGGTGCCAGCCTACCTCTGGAGGGTCTAGTCTGCCTAAGGGAAGGATCCCTAGGTAGAGCAGATTTATGTTCACCCCATAAAACAGAACTGGTAAATTTTCAGTTACTGGTATGTGCTGAATGTCATGTTTACCTTTATATTTGGCATTTTCAGCATACAACTAACCTTGTTGTATGTTCTGTCTATTCTAAAATGATCAAACCTAATACTTATATACTTAAACCAACCTACCAGTAATATAATTTAGTTTAATTTAATTTAATTGTATTCCATGGTTATCATGGTGTCTGAGAACTTTCTTTATTCTAAAAAACTATCTCACTTCATCTGCTCTCTCCCTTAACATACTTTTCAAGGAAGAATTGCAGATCATTAGGGTCTCAAAATTTGACTAGCTGCTGTGGTTGAAATGGGGCTACATTCAGGTATACCCCTAACACACATCCTCCCATCCCTTATGCCAGTTGTGGGAGGGAAGCTGGCATAGGAGGTAGCATTGCTTATTCCATCAGCTTTCCACCATTTGAAGGAAACTCTCTGCGGGTCCATCTTCACCTGCAAATAGCATAAAGTTGACTTAATGCACAGCGGAATCCTGCACCCATACATTTTCTGATTTATAGCAATCTTTAATAACTTGCAGGGATGACAAATGGGATGTGTTATTTATTTAAACTCTTGAAGACCATTGCTATATAGAAATGACAGGCATTTTTAAGATCACAATGACATGTTAAAATGTCATATGAACAACTAACCTCATTTGTTTTTTAACAGTTTGATCAGCAGTTATAATGTCAAACAACAAATTCTACAGGGCTCACTGTTCTGTAACAGGAAGTCCTAACAGGCCTGATAAACTCACTACACACCACACATTGCTTTCTCGGTACAGTATTTATCCATAAAGAATGTCTTGTAAATGGAAAAGCTGGTGTCATACTGGTCATTAATGTAATTGAGAAATGTTAGTACATATGTAAAATTACATGTACATATTGGAATTATGTTCCAAAGTCTGTAGCCATGCAGAACTGACAAACAGGCTACGTCTACACGTGCACCCAACTTCGAAATAGCTTATTTCGATGTTGCGACATCGAAATAGGCTATTTCGATGAATAACGTCTACACGTCCTCCAGGGCTGGCAACGTCGATGTTCAACTTCGACGTTGCTCAGCCCAACATCGAAATAGGCACAGCGAGGGAACGTCTACACGGCAAAGTAGCACACATCGAAATAAGGGAGCCAGGCACAGCTGCAGACAGGGTCACGGGGTGGACTCAACAGCAAGTCGCTCCCTTAAAGGGCCCCTCCCAGACACACTTTCATTAAACAGTGCAAGATACACAGAGCCAACAACTAGTTGCAGACCCTGTATATGCAGCACGGACCCCCAGCTGCAGCAGCAGCAGCCAGAAGCCCTGGGCTAAGGGCTGCTGCCCACGGTGACCACAGAGCCCCGCAAGGGCTGGAGAGAGAGTATCTCTCAACCCCCCAGCTGATGGCCGCCATGGAGGACCCCGCTATTTCGATGTTGCGGGACGCGGATCGTCTACACGTCCCTACTTCGATGTTGAACGTCGAAGTAGGGCGCTATTCCCATCCCCTCATGGGGTTAGCGACTTCGACGTCTTGCCGCCTAATGTCGATTTCAACTTCGAAATAGCGCCCAACACGTGTAGACGTGACGGGCGCTATTTCGAAGTTACTGCCGCTACTTCGAAGTAGCGTGCACGTGTAGACGCAGCTACAGGTTTCTTCTAGACAGAGAATGAGATGGGTGTCAATCTGCCAAGTGCAAAGGAAGCATTATAAAGCCAAAACAATGGAAACCCAATTGACAGGTGAAAGTCACCAGGAAAAATAGGTCAGTGAGGATATCTACACAGCAAATTATTTTGAAATAACAGGTGTTATTTCAAATGACTTTCGTAGTGTCTACACAGTGCAACCACTAGAATTTCAAAATAGCAGTTGGCTTATTTCAAGATAGGTAGACCTCATTGCATGAGGAATAGCGCCTATTTCAAAATAGCTATTTCAAAATAGGGGCTGTTTGGATAGAACAGAACCTATTTCAAAATAAGTCGTAGACTACATCTACACTTACCGGAGTAGATTGACCATTCCAGGTTGATCTTTGGGGGTGCTGGTTTTTGCATGCGTGAAATGGCACATTCCAGGGTCAATGTCGGCTCTGGAACTCCTACTGAGATGCATGGTGGTAAGGAAGGTCGATGGGTGTAGCGTTCCAGTTGACCTTCCACCATGAAGACAGGCACATAAGTCGTCAGCTGCACACTCAGGTTTTGGTGTCCAATTGGCGTACCAAAAATTCCATAAAAGCCTTTGACCTTCAAGGTAAGTCTAGACACAGCAATGGTGTCCAATGCCTCTATTTCAAAATAGGCTCTTTTGTGTATAGATGCAGTATTTCAGAATAACTAAATGATATTTCAAAATGCATTTTGTGTGTACCAGAGTTATTGTGAAATAAGTATTCTGGAATATCTCTTCTGAAATAGCTTATTTCAGAATAATGCTGCTGTGTTGACATATCCTGAGGGATGTGACGTATATACTGGTGTAGGAGCACACCTTGTTACCAGTAGCCCAGGAAAGGATCCACAAGAGTTAGCCTGTTTTGGGGTAGGAGGAGAAAACAATGAATTTTGGAAAATAAAAAAAGAAACAGAAAGACACTTACTTCAAACATCAGCAGTTGAAAATTTAGGCTCAGCATTGGAATTCTTAGCAGGAATAATCTTTCATTTGATTTTTCCCCTACTTTTTTTCTTTCCCACCTGAAATAGTTTTCCATGTTCTCTGGAGGTCCCATTTTTTACCCATTCTCAATTATCTGCTTCCACTGTGCATCATGATGTTGAAAATATCAAATGAAAATTATCCCTTATTTGAGGTTGTTTATAGTTCCCCAAACCAAATGCCTTTTCTCCTTGGTTTGTACTATTGGATAAGCTGCTTCAAAAAACCATCCAATTTACTGGCCATTTTCCTCCCCTCATTCCTAACTGCCTCTGTGACTACACTGAACATCAGCTTTGATGGTCACATCAGGCTTTGTGCAAGAAGTCATTTCTAAGCAGCCTGCATGGTACTGCTGCTACCCACTTCAGATATCTTTAATCTTCCATTCTTCTGACACACAAATTCATAGGCTGGTTAGGTCTGACCTGCACTCACATCCAAAAGAAAAATTACTTTCATTTGAGAACTTACTCTCTAGCATGCTATTTTCTATGGTTCTCAGTGCCAATGGGAACTGTGGCAATACAGGGTAGACAGAAAGCTTTCAAGTGAAAAGAACCCACCTAGAACAGCCCAGACAGTACGTGAGATTATACATTGGAAGAACATCAACAACTGTGTGGCACAGAAGCTGCTCTCTCACCAATAGAACTTGGTCCAATGAAAGACATTACCTCACCCACCTTGTCTCTGCATCCCCAGTAGGCAGGTAAGGCAGTTGAAAACCCACCCAGTCACAAGCCCAAATCCATCCCATACGCTGATTTCAACCCCTCCTCTCCCTTCCACACTGCTACTGCTACCCTAATAATGTTGCAGGAATTCCAGAATATTCCCATGAAATGGAGTTCTTGAGTGTTTTAGCATGTCAAGAGTTAGAAGTGACAGGGCTGAGCACAATGTTTCACAATCTTGCTGCTCCCCAGGAGGGACACCACTCACATATCAGTGGGTGATACAGAAAAGACTGGGGCTTGGAGGCAGATAGCTCCTGTTGGCCAGCTGTGGGGGGAGGCGGGGGAAAGAAGGCAAAAGGGAGACATGAGTTTCGTGAACATCCTTGTAAAATCTAGTTGTGGGAGGTGGGATACCCAGCCAGCTCCTGAAAAAGATGGAAGGTAGGGAGGAAACACACATCTAATGGGGTGCAGTGGAGGGAAGGATGCAAGATTGGTTCCAAAACCTTGGATGCTGAATTGAGAGTTACTGAGGAGTTACTCGTATGCACAAAATACCTAAAATAAATAAAAAGTTTGTTTGCTGGGATGTCCTTAGTGAAAACTTTCAGATCCATCTTCCAGTCTGGTGCTGTATAGATCGCAATAGGCATGCTTTTTATTGCTCTGCATGAGTCACTAGGCTGATTCTGTTATTCTTATGGAATAGGTCTGTACTATGGAAATAAATGGCTGTTGTAACACAAAGTGCACAGTAAATCTTACCCTCAATGTGTAAATATAACAGCCATTTGACACCACAATGTGAGATCATGTGGTGTTATCACATTTAGGATATTAGTCATCATGTATCAGCAACACATCATTATCTCAAATGACCCAGGGCACAGCAGAAGATGCTCTGAAATGGATCCTATTAAATAGTAATTGTCTATACAAAAAAAAAAAAGGCCTTCTTCATTTTTTTTTACTCAGGCCTTAATATGTTGATAAGATTTAGGTTCTAAGAAGTCAGACATATTGGCAATCTGTCTTTATTCTATATGTAATCATGTATATGAGTTCCTGTGTAAGGTTGTTTTTACATTTTACCACAGGGTGCTTAACGCAGGGCTCTTTGAATAACTGTAAACCAGTAATGTATGTATATGTGTGTTTTATTTTACTTGTTTCCAAAGATTTAAAGATACACATATCATAGGCCAAGGTCTTTCCTCTCTATTCACAAAGTTTGGGACCCCCTTTGGACAGAAAGTCTGTCCATTTGTTGAATCAGAAGGAGCCCACGTCAGATTTAAACCAAACCTTTTATATCAAAAACCCTTTCTTTGTCTGGCAGTCTGTTGGTTTGAACCAACATGTACAAATTTCCCCAGTGGGTGGTCATGCAATGGAGGTGTTTACAACCTAAGTGATTCACCTTTATCATCCTTCACTGTTCTTGGTTGCTGAGTTTTAACCCTACCCCATGAAGGTGCATACATCCTCTAGCCCATAGTGGTACCTAAACTTAATACAGTTTGGCCCCCAAAAGATATTGTGTCTGATTGCAGTATCTGTTGCACTATGTATGTTCTTTATAGTTCAAGGAAAAGATAAACATTTTTGCAGCATTTTTTCTGGTATTATGCATATTGCAGAGACCATGGACGGTCTCTACAGTGTACATAAAACGTATTATGGTAAGATGTTAGAGACAAAGAAACAGGATATATATGTCCTACCCTGTGTCCAAGGGTAGGCCTGAAGAAACAATTATTAAAAGACAAAAAACAATGGGAGGTCCAGTGGCAGCTTATAGACTATCATTTATTGGAGCATTAGCTTTCATGTGCAAAGACCCACTTTGTCAGATGCAAGGGATGCATCTGATGAAATGGGTCCTTACTCACAAAAGCTAATGAGCCAATAAATCTGTTAGTCTATAAGCTGCCACAGGACCTCATTGTTTTTGCAGATACAGACTAACATAGCTATCCCTCTGATACCTTGCACAAAGTGATTACTCCATAGTGGATCTCTTGGTCCTTGTCCTCAAAGAAAACCTGCCTAACACCTTCAAAAGATGAGCCCGGGGAAATTCATAACTCTGCTGGACACTAAAAGACATGGACTTTATATAGAGACACTGGTTTTATGGCTTATTACAACAATTTATGGCTTATGGCAACAATGGCATATTAAAATGTCCTACTACATGCTATTCCTTTATTGCTTATTTTATTTTAATCTGTCTCCAGCACCATCTGTGCTCCCCCTTATGCTTAATAACCTTTCCCACCTTGTGTTTAGACACTCTGATTACCTTCACTAGACTGGAGGAAGAGCTCTGTATAGCTTGAAAGCTTGTGTCTTCCACCAACTTTTACTGCTCATTTTAATAAAATCTGTACAATGGTAACAATAATACTACCAAGTCACAGCATAGTTGTTCGAGATCCTTGGATGAAAGAGGCTATCTAATGCAAATTGTATTTATTTTATCTGTCTACTAAATATGGAGGAATAAATGTTAGAACCTGATAAACTCTTAAGAAATTTTGATTCCATTTTGTGAAAGTCTATGTTATATGTAGAGAAAAATCAATATTACTCACTTCCTTAAATTACATGCTGGATATTAGCATTTTACTGGAGCTAAATCTGATAGCTATTAATCTGCAGCAGTTTGTTGAGATATACGCTGCGATTACAATAGCAAGTTGTGCCAGCAAAACCCCAGTTTTGTCAACAAAACTCATGGAGCATGCACACACAAAATGCATTTTGTCAATATCTGGACAAAACACAACACTTTTGCCAGCAGCCTCAAAGCTTTGAGGCATAATGCTGCTAAGCCATGTGACTCCTCTAGGGAGGGGCTTCACTTGACAGACAGGGCATCCACAACAATGGCCAGCCATATCTGCTATGCTTCTGGGTGCCTGTTTTGTTGAGAGAGCAACCGAGAGGTCTGGCTGCTTTGTCAACAGAGCTGAGCACTCTCCCGATTGGCTTTTATGTGTGGCTACACTCTCTCAACAGAAGTTTTGTTGGGAAAAATCTCCCAACAGTGACTTCTGTTGACAGAGTGCTGTAGTATAACCACAGCCCTACATTATATGGTTATCATCTAAACTGCTGACATATGATATGGAAGAAAAGAACTATCAGCTCCAAAAGTACTGGACTTTCAGATGTCTGAGAGGCAGTGCCTTTTTTGTAACAAAACAAAACAGAACCTGGTACTCAGCTGGCTCCCCACCACACACCCCCAGCCAATCCCCTGGCTTGGGCTGCTGAATTGCTGGTACCCAGTACCAGCAAATACCGGTGCAAAAAAAGCACTGTGTACAGGTACTGTGTTGTAGAGTTTACCTAGCCAACAGGTGTTGAAATCATCTCAAACTGATATACACGTGAAGTCTGATTCCAATAAGTACAGGGAAGAAGAGTGCAAGCCAGTCCACTATAATGTCTCAAATTACCTTAATGTCTTCAAACCTTGTGAAGAAATGCTACTTTAGTTTCCTGTTGTATGAACACATGACCTTATTTCCTATTGATGTGCCTTCTTGGTCCTTCAGACTACTGTATATATATTTAACCTTGAACCTGATTCTCCCTGTACTTCTATATAATTTCACTTCTTTGTTTTGCTGCTGAAGTGCATGGCTTCTTCCCTCTGTATCTTATGTTCTGTGCTGACCTTTCTCTAATCTTCCATATCATAACCAAAACACCAGTAGTCAGGTGGTGCTCAGTAACTAATACTGACGATTTTCAATAAAGCCGGTAGTCTCTTGGCCTTTCTGTTATATTTTGTGCTTTCCCTAGACTCCCTGTTGTTACCATTGTAGCCAAACATTCTTTATTTTCCCCACTTCCTGGCTCATTTATTTTCCCTGCCTCTTTACAATTTTGCTTTCATTCACCAGTGTGTCACTAACATGCTTTCCTCACCTCTCAAATGAGTGTTCCTGTGTTATCTTATCCTCAGCTTGTTTTTGTCACCCTACTTTATGGGTCATCCGGCACCTCTTCCTCCTTCTAATCTACCACTGGGTAGTACCTTTCTATTCCATCCCATCTCCTCCTCCTCCTCCCCATTTCATAGACTTGACTCACAGCAGAAGGGACATCTGGCAGGATTCTCAGCTGGTTTAGATTGGCACGGCACCATTAAAATAAATGCAACGATCCCAAAATTGTACCTGCTAAAGATCTGGCCTATGCTGTCTGCAGTGTTGAACAGCAAAACACTCTTCCTTTATTGGTTGCTTATAAAACACTGGAAAAGAAGGAGGCCAAACCCTTTGTGACATTATAACCTTCAAAGGTTTTAAAGTTCACTCCATTTTTTTTTAAAGAACTGGTTTAAAAAAGAGGCTAAGGCACATATCCCACTGAATTCAATGTAAATTCTTAAACCTAAACCTTAAAGTGCATCATGGTCATTAAAATTCAGTAAGAACCATATATGTGTATACAATTCAAAATTTGACCTAATGCATAGGGTTCCAAAAAGATCTGACAGTTTCCCTTTAAGAAAAAAAAATTAGCACAGCATGCTTTTTGAGTATCTTATATTTGGCTATTTGTGTGTGGCATACAGGAATATGGTGGTGTGTTTATCTGCAAACTTCCTGGTTTTAGCTAAATCCAAAAGACAGAGAGGTGTTTTTTTTTAAGTTCCCATCAAACACATCTGTCTGCTCATCTACACATACACAGGCAGAAATTTCCAGTCATTCAAGCCTTTAGGGTGTTTGAAAATGTCTGAAGTCTCTTTAAAGAGCAGATTAGCATGTATCCTAAAAGTTAGACTAATACTATTTAACTGCTCTATTTTTCCATTATGGGCCTGTCAGCAGGAATATGTTGCCCTATAGTACATGACAAGTGAAAATGCTGGTAACATTGTTTTTCATAGACAGAAAAAATACCAAAGAAGCAATTTCTTAGCTAAAATGTCACCAGTTAGATGTATGGGGCTCACTATATTTTGTTGCTATGGTAACGAATGGTGTAAAATGACTCCTTTGCACAGCTCCATCAGAATGATTGCATCCTGTTTTTTCCATCATTTTATAAGAGCCTGTTTTCATTCTCCCTTCCTGACCATATTAAGTGTAAAGAGATTGAATTACTGTGCTGTACCCTCTCCATCCAATGTGGATTTAAGAGTTGATATTGATGTACTGAGAACTGCGTTCTTCTTCAAGAAAAAAAGCTACAAATTATAATGAATTTGACTTTTATGTATCGACCGTTCATGTAGTAAAGTAGTGTTTCTGCACCCAGGGGATAGACATGGCATGATCAGCATTTTTCACTCGAACGAATCCAATTGATAAAGCAATATACTCAGTGTCACTTTGCTTGATCTCCAGGTTTAACAATAGTCATGCTAAAAGTAGATACCTTACTCCATAAATTTTATCCATAAAAAATGTGCTAGCCATTGCTTTATCCCGCTGTACTCTCTCCAACTTTTAACAGAGCAGGACACATAAAGGCATGTAGGAAAATTGTACTTCGAGCATTCAAGTGTGGGCAAGTAGGTAAGAAGTATTTGGGATACAGATGCCTATGTTGTAGAATTATTATATAAGTACATGCTATTTTGACTATTAATACAAATGTATCTGGGACCCAAACACCAGACTCTTATACTGTTATTCAAAGTAGGCATCTTTGTGCAGTGAAGAACCAAACACAATGTAATCATTCAGGCAGTGACTTTTTGTAAAAAACAAACAAACAAACCAAAAAAAACCCCAAAAAACAAACAACCCCCGCCCCGCCAGAAGCTGGTATTCAGAGCTCCCCGCCTACTGTCCCAGCTAATCTTGCAATTGGAGCTAGTACCAGCACTGCACATAGGTATTCAAGATATACATGTGTGTACATCTAAGATATCAAAGCAATATTAATATGCAGATATTTGGAATACCCCCTGGATATGACAGTGAGGCTGTGTCTACACTAGCCCCAAACTTCGAAATGGCCACGCAAATGGCCATTTCGAAGTTTACTAATGAAGCGCTGAAATGCATATTCAGTGCTTTATTAGCATGCGGGTGGCCGCGGCGCTTCAAAATTGATGCGGCTCGCTGCCGCACAGCTCATCCCAATGGGGCTCCTTTTCGAAAGGACCCCGCCTACTTTGAAATCCCCTTATTCCCATCTGCTCATGGGAATAAGGGGACTTCGAAATAGGCGGAGTCCTTTCGAAAAGGAGCCGTGCTACGGCGAGCCGCATCAATTTCGAAGCGCCGCAGCCGCCCACATGCTAATGAAGCACTGAATATGCATTTCAGCGCTTCATTAGTAAACTTCGAAATGGCCATTTGCGTGGCCATTTTAAAGTTTGAGGCTAGTGTAGACGTAGCCTGATTGTCACTAAATATACTCAACAGAGATGAATTTATAAGCATGCAGGTCACAAACATAATAATGTCACTCTGCATTGTTTCTGTTAAACTGTATCCAATATATCAGTTGTTCTCAGTAAAGAATTCAAATGCAGATGGGTGTACATTATTACAAGTTTGTGTACTACAGCACCATTAAGTCTATGTCTACACTAGCCCCCTTCAAAGAATGCTACGGTAAGCATGGTAATCAGCCTGATTGGAGAATACTAACGAAGAGCTGCAGTGAATATATAGCACCTCATTAGGCTAATTCTCCCCATGGCAACTTCGAAGTTGCAGCTTCAAAGTGCCAGCATGCCATGTAGCCATGGGAATTTCAAAGTACCTGCAGAACTTTGAAGTGCCCTTACTCCCAAAAATTTTTACACAGCATGGTGGCATTTTTCAAGTTTTCAACTTCGAAGTTGCTATGGGGAGAATTAGACTAATGCGGTGAGAGAGAATTATAATTATCCTAATGAGCAGCATAATCGTGGCACTTCATTAATATTCTCCAATCAGGCTGATTACCATGCCCCCTTCTTTGAAGGAGGCTAGTCTAGACACAGCCTAAAGCTGTGTCTAGACTAGCCCCCTTTTTTGAAGGGGACACGGTAATTAGAGTGTCGGGAGATTACTAATGAAGTGCAGCAGTGCATATGCAGCACTTCATTAGGCTAAAGCTCCCCCATGGCAACTTCACAGTGTCAAACTTTGAAGTGCTGGCTTGCGTGTAGCCGCAGGTCAGCTGCGAGTACTTCGAAGTGTCCACACTACTTCGAAGTCCCTTTACTGCTCAAAAATTTTGAAAAGCCAGTGCTCTAACCACTGAACTATCCCTCCCGCAATGTGCATTTGTCTTGCTAGATTTAGTACTGTTTCAGATGTACAAGCAATCTCAAATGAAGGAGGGGTGAGGGTGTCCCTTTGCCTGGAATAATAATAAGTTCCGTTAAAGAAAGAATGTCCAGCAACAGCAAAATAATACATGGCATCTTTATCTGTGGACAATTTTCTTCAGAAGCTGTATTTTGTGCAAAAAAGTTGTTTGTTTTTCACTATGCTGTAAAGATGGTCAAGGAGACAATCCTTTATCTTTGGGGGAGACAGTGTAAGAGCTTTTTCATTTTGTACTCAGTTACTTGAAACCATTCCTCAGCCCTGTTTTAGGGAAGATGAAGACTGCCATAGATTACTACCATGTAAGAACACTTCTTTTTCAGGATTACCCCCACAAGGGCTACGTCTACACTAGCCCAAAACTTCGAAATGGCCATGCAAATGGCCATTTCGAAGATTACTAATGAAGCGCTGAAATACATATTCAGCACCTCATTAGCATGCAGGCGGTCACAGCACTTTGAAATTGGTTTGGCTAGCTGCCGCGTGGCTCATCCAGATGGGGCTCCTTTTCAAAAGAACCCCACCAACTTGACATCTCCTTCTTCCTAACAGCAGATAGGAATAAGGGGATTTCGAAGTTACCGGGGTCCTTTTGAAAAGGACCCCTGTCTGGACAAGCCACGCAGCAGCAAGCCACGGCAATTCTTAAGTGCTGTGGCCGCCCACATGCTAATGAGGCACTGAATATGTATTTCAGCACTTCATTAGTAATCTTTGAAAGCATGGCCATTTCGGAGTTTTGGGTTAGTGTAGACACGGCCAAGAAGGCATTAATAACCATGAAGAGCCCTTTCTGGAATGTCTCACTCTAGGAGTAGAGGAGGTCAACTGAGAAGTTTCATGTTGGTATGGGATCAGGAATGCATCTGCAGGGAAAAAAAAACAGTGACTGGAGGAACACAAAAGCCACACCTATATGAGAAACTTCTGTCGACAGAAGTGACTGTCGGAAGGGATTTCCCAGCAAAACTTCTGTAAATGGATCACATCTACACATCAAAGTAGATCAAAAGAGCAATCCGCTCTGTCGACAGACAGCAGCCAGACTTTCCGGCCTTCTCTCAAAAAAAATGCCTGATTGGAAGCTCTGCAAACAGGGCTGCCCCATGAACCAGTACAACAAAAGCGCCCTGGAGCATTTACATGGATGTGTTCTTGGCAGAATACTGTCGAGAGAGGTGTTACACCTGTGCGCATTATACGTGAAGAGGGAGAGGTATAACACTGCTGGCAGATGTGTCAGGTTTTGTCGACAGTGTCAACAGCGCATTTTGCTTGTAAACATTGCAGGGTTTTTCAAGGGAAAAGCCTCTCATGTAAACATAGCCAAAGAGTTCAGACTTCTGCAGTAAATACAGTAGGGTCTTGACATGCATGAGTGCCACATTCACAAATTCAATTATTCGCGAGTGGCCTCGCTTCACCGAGGCCCCGAGCAGGAGCGCCAGCAATTGTCGTTTGCTTGGGGCTCCAGGGTAAGAGTGCCAGTGGCTGCTGCTTCCCCGGGGCTCCAAGTGGGGAGTGCTGGCAGCTGCTGCTTCCCCAGGCTCTGGGGCTGAGATCACCCATGGCTGCTGCTTCCTGGGGCCCTGAGCCCGCCCCCAATTCACGAAAATCAAAATTTGCGAGGGTTCTAAGCACAGAACCCTTGCGAATGTTGTGACCCTACTGTAAGAAAGAACAGAAATACCCATGGGGAGAGGACTGCCCCCATTCCAAAGAGAAGCAAAAATATGTATGAGATGCTTATGAAAGGTTTTCTACATGTTGAGATTGTGCCCTGTGGCCCTTGGTCCTTACTGTGGCTCTATGACAAAGAAAACCCTGCTCAGATCTCTTTATCCTTTGAGATGCTGTTGATCTCTTAACTGAGTGAAGAGTCTTCCATCCCCTTTGAGCACTATACTGAAAGCAATGATTTACGTTTTGGATTGGGAAACACACTGTCTTCTTTCCCAATCGTACTCCTGCTCTCTTCAGAAACAAAAGGCTTAAAGACTCTTTTATACAAGCTCAGAGTTAAATGTTCCTTTACTGTGTTTCCTGAAGTAGTTGGCAAGAGAGCATGAGAGAAAGGTTTTTGGTTTTTTTTCCCCCCTGGATTAATTGGACCACCTGTCTGCTCTCATCTTTGACCTTTAGGTAAATAGAGAGTTCCACTTTGCAGTGCTTGCCCAGTCCTTCAGCCTTCATGAGCATTCATAGCATTCCTTTTAAAAAGGGAAATCCCTGCATGAGGATAATTAAATGGTGACTGCAAACCGTAGCTGAGCAAAACTGCTCATTGCAAAATGAACTTTTCCTCCTTACTATGTGTGTGTATGCTGTGTGTGCCTGAATGCATGCTATAAACACTTTGATAAATTTATCATTCATCTGTTCACTCCAATCTTTCACTGTAAGGCCAGGTAATTGTCTTCCTGAAACCTCAATTCTGCTCTCCTCCACCCTTTTTCAGTCTGGAAGGGCATCTTAAAATTTCCCTTGACAGTTCTCAACTGATCTTACCATAAATCATGCAGTACACATAGATACAGCACCTGATCAGGAATTTGCTGGCTAATTCAGCCCTGCTGATTTGATATAACTGGATACAATCTTATTATGGTCTCTGATTGTAAATATGTCTGCTCTCATTCACAGCCTAGGAAGGTTGGCGAGTCATTGTATCTTAATTGGGTAATTTCTTTTTTAAATCTCTGAAGGCAAGGCTGATGTTTCAGAGGAAGTCCAGAGCAGGGCATACATCTCCAGGTCTTGGCAGGTTCCAGAAGATTCTGGGAATACATTTCTCTCCAGCTCCTAATATTTTGATATTTTAGTTATATTAAGTTTACCTTTGAAATTAAAGGACTAAAACTGACATGCAGGGTTTTCTTTTCCCCCGAAACACCTAACTTGAAAAGGGTTGTATAGTTTTTAATGACTCATTAAGGGCATATGTCTCATTCGTTTCTCTCTCTCCACCATACCCTCCCAACACATAGCATAAAGAAGCTGGGAATAGCTTTCCGAGGACAGAAGATCTGGGGCATGGGCTGAGCTTTTTGAGAGAATATTCTTAAGAACAGCCAAATGTGGTGAAAAGGCTTAAGCTGGCTTTCATGTTCTTTCCTTGCCAAATCCTAAGAAAAGGTTGAACTTGGACTCTTCATAGCATGAAGACAGGGTTTGTAGAGCCGGAGGGGAAAGATGCTGCTGAAGTACTTTTAATTTACCATATATGTAGTTTCTTAAGCCCTTTAATTTTTTCTACCTTTTAATTTTTAATAACAAAACTAATACAAATTTGAGTGTTTAGGAAATAAAGCCTCCAGTGTTTCACCACAATAGCGAGAAAACTAAAGCAGACCATATTTTTTTAAAATTAAAATGTTTTCAGAACTTATGAAGCTACTTATATTTTAAAATGAAACTTCTAAAACTTTTTATGAACTGAAAACTAAATGGCCATTTCTACGCAGGCCACTTCCTTCAGAAGTGGCATGCTAATACAGGGAGCAAAATACGCTAATGAGGCATGGATGCAAATTCCCTGTGCCTCATTAGCATAACATCACATGATTTGGAGTCAGGAAGACCGTTCTTCCGGACTCCAAAACGCTGTGTAGAAGCGTGGCTGCCAGGGGGGGCTTCCGGAAGGAAGTCCTTCTTCTGGAGGCCCCTACTTCCCAAAAATTTTTGGGAAGAAGGGGCCTCCGGAAGGAGGACTTCCTTTCAGAAGCCCCCCCAGGGCCATGCTTCTACGCTGCATTTTGGAGTCGAGAAGAACGGTCTTCCGGACTCCAAAGCAAGTGACACTATGCTAATGAGGCATGGGGAATTTGTATCTGTGCTTTATTAGCATATTTCGCTCCCTGTATTAGTATTCCAGAAGTGGCCTGTCTAGAAACGGCTAATGTGTTTAACATTTCAGAACACCAGAGAATGAGTACTGGAGTCTTCTGGAACCTGGCAAAAGCTAAAGACATGGTCTTATCTGGGTGGCCTCTGAAACAGCAACCCAGTTTTCAATATTTAAAAGTAAATTATCCCATGGTAACAAGGTTGTCTGTGTTTTTTAGGGCCAATTGTGACAGGGAGCAAATGGCCTGGTTCTTGAAAGAAGCCCAGTAGGCAGTAGCTCTGACCCAGCTGGTGACTGGAGCTGATGAATCCCATCCAGGGGATATAATGGAGAGACCTAGTAGTCACAAGAGAAAATAGGAATCTAAGAGGACTCTGATATGTCTGTAGCAGAAAGCTGTGGGAGAGCATGGGGAATCTCCAACAGGAAGATACAGCACATTAATCCACTGGACGGAGGGCTCCACAATCCTCCCTCAAGAGCAAGACTGCTGCTTTTTACTTTTTTTAAGTTTGTTTCTTTTGTGTGTGAGAGAAAATGGTTACAGAGAGAGCTGGGAGTGGCCAATTGTGTCCCAAGTTGGTGGTTAGGGCCACAAACCTACAACCGGTTAATCAAGAATGCTTCTCATTCGCTTCTGTTTTCCCCAGATAGGTTATCAGTAGACAAGGCTAGATCCCACTTTTGTTTCATGGAAAAAACTGGGTGGACAAGAAATACAGGATTGGCCCCACAGCTTGGTGTGTGTATTTACATTGTATTCACTCCTACTTTGAAATAATCAAAACTAAGGATTTCTCAGACATAGTGGACCTCAGTTGCTAGGTGGTGCAAAAAAACTTTCATTCCTGGTTCCATTTCATGTTGAATAGCTGAATCTGGAGTACATTTGCCATAAACTTATTTTTGCTGCATGCTTATGACTTTGTGGCTGTGGTGATGACTGAGCATGGAATATGGATCTTTTCATTCAGTAATTACCATATGAAATCCATCTTGTGTTGGAAGGGACTGAAGGGCTTTGTCATCTGATGGCTTTCTGATCATTTCAGTCTGGTTCTTGGTAGTATCTGCATCCCCAAAACCATCATCTCAATTGCACCCTAAGTGGAGGGAGGGCACAGATGAAGAAACAAAGGGTCTGAATAATAAACATCTCATTGTAATGGGTGGTGCCCCAGTAAGGAATAAGGCACCTGAGCAGGTAGAGGAAGCTTACATGACAAATGATGATTTGCACTTGTTCTGTGATTAGATGTTCTGGTACTCACACCACCCCTAAATCCACTTAAATTGTTCCAATGAGTTTTTTTTAAAAAACAACGTTTATCCAGTTCACTATTTTAGAGCAAAAATAAAAATCTGACCATCCACATACTTTAAGCTAAGCAATAACAAAGCCAGCATACAGGAGAGTATATGCACAGTTTTCATGGAGGAGGGGGATTTACAGAGAAGTAAGAAATCACATAGAGTTTGATTCCCACCCACTACGGAATATACTTAGTAAATGATGCCTCCTTTAGAAAGATGCAGCAATCAGTGTTGATTGAAATATCTTTCAATGCAGTTATAATGACATTCCATTTCTTGCCCCTATCTGAAGTCGCAGACCATTGCTGGTAATGGTGGTCGCTTTCAGAGCTATGAAGTAGCTGCTGCAAATGTAGGGTACCATGTGAAGCAGACAATGGAAGCTTGAATACAACTGAACAATAAGAATTTGCAGTAAAGTGCCTGGAACAGTTTGCTTGCTTTTTTGGATCTATCACAGGGTCGGAAGGATAAACTATACTCCATTCTTTGGGGAAAAAAGCCAAGAAGTGCCTGATATTGTATGTTACCTGCAAGAAATGCATGTTGGGTAATTGATATTTACTACCCAAATTCCCTGTTCTACATATAGCTTGATAGGACTTTTTGTTTTAGATATTGATTGGGTTGAATTATAGCAAGTCATGTGACGTCATATCAAACATGGCTTAGTATGACATGACCTCGTAGAAGTCTAGAGGGGGAATCAGAAAAGCTGTGTGTAGAGAGAAGTATGTGGGGAGAGCAGTGGTACCACTCTGATTACTGTAAATAGTTTCCTGGAATTTAGGGCTTGCTAATGACCAGAAGTAATAGGTGAGGTTTCTGTGAGAAGGAAGGAGGCTGACTGGGAGAGAAATAACATGCTAGACTCATTTAAAGGTTACCACCTGCCACTAGGATTAGTGGACTTCCAATATGAGTACAAACACAAAAGTGCTTGGCATGGCACTCTTTGTGATGAGAGATCCAGCTGTCAGATTTCCAGATCTGAGCAAGTGAGAGGTGTCCCCTGCCACAGCACCCAGAAGCAGATTATTCTATTCTGAGCCTTAGCTAAATCGGTGATTCCCATGTCCTCTTTCAAACCCAATCACTAAAGAAGAAAGAAAAATATATCAAAAGGACAAGTCCTTCCATTTGTTATTTTCAGTGCATGCACTTCTGGCTGGTAATGAAATTCTCTACGTTTCTCTTTCCTCACTCCCCTTAATTGTTACTCCACTTACAGATGAGCCTCTGTGCCAAACTGCAGTCTAACCCTATTACAACCTCTAGTTCAACTGTTTGTGCCTTAATCCACAAGGGATATCTGGCTGCTCCATTCCCTGAGATTGGATAGGCAGTTTGTGAGTCTGGGGAATGGAAAAAGCACCAAATGCATATAAGTTAGGTGGTGCACAAATGAAGGAAATGGCCAGGCACTGCTTGATACTCTAAGGAAGGGGTGCCTGAAAATGTTGGTTAACCACTAATTAAAAGATGCTTGTAACACATTCTACAGTTTTCCAAGCATGGTTTGACTGACTTCAGTTGAAGTCAATAGGAGTCACACCTCAGAAATCCTGGCTGAGAATGTGCACTGTAAATCAGCACAGTTGAGTAAATGGCTTTTTAATGTGTGTAGTTGAATATAGTTTATATTTTGATATTGTGCATTTCAAAAAAAATCAGATTGGCATATGTGTGTTGAGCTAAATGCGGCTACACAGACATTTGGCAGAAAGAGAAATAGCTACGCCAGCTTAGAATGGATCCTGAAAGAAAATTGGGCAGAAAAGGACCTTTCAGATCAATATATACGCACCGAAACAACTTTAGAGTTGTGACCAGGGGACCTACTTTACCAGTCAGATTACACTGGGCTTGTCTACACAATGGTATGTCAACACAGCAGCCTTATTTGGAAATAAGCTATTCCAGAAGAGCTAGTCTGAAATACTTTATTTAGAAATAACATTGCTACACACAAAAATGCATTTTGAAATAGCACTTACCTATTTTGAAATACAGTATCTACACACAGAGCCTATTTCGAAACAGAGCCATTGGACAAACTATGGCTTATTTCAAAATAGTTTCAATTCTCTAAACAGCACCTATTTCAAAATAGGGCTATTCCTTGTAGAACAGACCATCATTTTCAGACCATAGCCATACCAGAACAGACTCTATATTAAAGGCACAGAGAACCAAAAATTGTTATCAAGGTTGACAAATCAGAAATATTGTAATCAAGGTGGGCAAATCAGAAGAGCAGAGGGGCAGTAGGAGGGGGGAAGTCAAGAGTCAGATAAAAACAAAGTATGTAAAAGAGTCCATATAACGGACCAGGTAATTGCCGTCCTGGACTCTTTTACACTTTGCTTTATCTGACTCTCGACTTCACCCCCTCCTACCACCCCTCTGCTCTTCTGATTTGCCCATCTTGATTACAGTTTTTGTGATCTGTCAATCTTGATAACAATTTTTGGTTCCCTGTGCCTTAAATATTGAGTCTGTTCTGGTATGGCTATGGTCTGAAGAAGTGGGTCTGTCCCAGGAAAGCTCATCACCTAATAAAATATTTTGTTAAGTCTTTAAAGTGCTACTGGACTGTCTTTTTGTTTTGGTAGAATATAGACTAACATGGCTATCTCTCTCTGTTACTATTCCTTGTAGAATGAGGTTTGCTGATTTTGAAATAAGCCAACTGCTATTATGAAATTATTTTGAAATAGAGGTTGTGTTGTGTTGACACTATGATAATTATTTCAAAACAAAGGCTGATATTTCCAAATAACTTTGCTGTGTAGACCTACGCTTATGGTGAGGTGCAACTGCACCAGTGGACACTTATTAAATATGCTACCAATGCTGATGGGAGCATTTCTTGCATCACCATAGATAATCTACCTCCATGAGAGGCAGTAGCTGTGTCACAAGCACAAGTCCTTCCATCAACACAGCAGTCTCCAACAGGCGGTTAGGTGCATTTTACTGCGTCATTCAGGGAAGGGAAACACACTGGTGAAACACACATAACTGTGTAGCATAGACCAGTTTCAAATGTTCTCTGCAGTGCAGTTCACAAGTCTCACATGATTAGGGCCAATTGGTGGAAAAGGATTCAGTATTACATGTGTTAGTAAATGTGGAGGGCAGGGATTGTTCCCTGTGCAGTTAAATAATCAGACTTAAGGTCCATGGGTTTAGTTGTTCTATGGAAATCAGGTCTCGTACAGCACTTTTCCCCATAGCACAGTATTAACCCATGGGAGAGCTCTCTCAGCAGATTTCATGCTGGTCCTTAGTTGTGGTCCTGTTAACTACTTCTCTGCTCACAATTCTTTGCAACACAAGATCTCCTACATTCTTGTAAGAACTCCACCTTCTCATTCTGCTCCCAACATGATTCAACAATTGAATGTAAATGAAATTTTATTTCCACGCTCTCACTCCTCTCATGCAAATAGAGGGGCTTCTCTTTGACTAGATCTTCAGCGGCCCTGCCATATACCTTCCTGGGTGATCTTAATATGTTGTTGCTGTTGTGTACAATCTTCAGTCTCTTGCAACAGTGGTTCAGGACTTTGAAAACTTGTCCATCTGTGTTGATTTCTCAGCATGTCTTTTCCTTAAATACTAAGTAAGTCAACGTAAGTGTTGGAGAAAAATGGACAGAAATCTGTTCTGGAAACCAGTGTTCCCTGGACCAATGTTCCCTGTAAGCTGAGAGCTTTGCTGGCCACCCAGGAGAGATTCACAGCCACTCACAGACAGCAACATGTGTTTCTGCTGGTGGTGCAAATCTGCACTGAACAACATTTATTCCACAACTGGATGGAAAAAATTAGAGGGAAAATTGATCTCAACCCTTCCTCATTGCTCTGGAATGCTTTCATTAGTCACATAAGGATAACTGGGATTGTTTTACCGTGGGATGCTCAACTCACAAGAAGTTTTAAGATATAGGTGATCCATAAATCAGTTTCCTAGACAAAGAACTGAGGAAGTGTGATGTTGGGAGGAGAAGGGAAGAGAATGATTTTGCCCATTAATGAAGGCCAGATCACCCTGACTATGACAGCAGGTCAAGGGTGAGAAGAAATCTGAAGTGGTTCTCTTCTTTCTCCTCCCCGCATCATTCTATCATGAGGGCAGTGTTTATAGCCCTGTGGAACAGGCCATGGGTCTGCTTCCTATTCAGTGGATATCCCCAAAGCCCATGCCATTCCATAGAGGCTCCATGGCTGCATGCTGGACCTTTATGCATCTGTTCCACATCACTTCCTGCAACTGTAGATGCAGGGAGGGGAATACTACTCTAGGCAACGTTATCCTTCTATTTCTCTGCCTGAATGAAATCCAGTCTCTGTCCTTCCCATTGTTGTGGAGAGTGCTCCATGAGGTCCTCGGCAGTTGGGGCATGGTGTCAGTGCAATTGCTGGTCTCCTGTTTGCACATGGAAGGAGTGAGATCCATGTTCACAGGTCCCTCTCTTTAAGTAGATCTGAGGGACACGATCATAAGATGATGATTCAAGTTAGTCTCTTCCCATTTCCTGTCAGGTTTATAGCTATCAGTCAATGTGATGCCAGGTGGAATTTCTTGGGTTCATTGGAAACTAAGGTCTAATATTCATGGCTAAATCGAATTGGTTAAGTCCATTTTGTCTCTAAAATTCATCCTGAAATTTCAGGTAGTGTGGTAGACCCTTACCGGGAAGCTTCCGGAGCCTTCTAGAAGGACATTATACTGGGTCTATTTGGAGACCAGGGAGTGGGCGGGCAGAGGTGGAAGACATGGACCTGAGTGAGTAGGCAGGTCAGGCCCTGCCCTCCCTCCTCTAGGGGGAGATGAAGAACCCCTGCAGGGACCCAGTGCAGTCCTGGCCAAAAGAACTCCAGAACTACCTTCTGGAGGGGGGCCAGGAAACCAGGGGGGTGGGACAAGGGTGTTGAGACGGTGCCAGAGCATGGACAGGACTAGCTGGTTAAGCACCAGTGCCCTCCCCCGTAGGGAGAGGCACTGGAGCAGCCCCGCCCACCTCCGCAACCGCTCAGCCACCCTGCCCTCTAAACCCTGCCAGTTTTCCGGTGGAGAGGGATGCGTGGAAGATAGAAAGATGCCTAGATAGGATAGCGGACCCGCACTCCACTGTATGGTCTGAAGCGCAGGTGGGAGGTGGCCCGCCTGCCACCCAGCCCCAACCACCCCAACCACCAGGCCAGAGCTCTTGACCCAGTTGACCTGGGCAGAGGAGGCTGCCGAGTAAACGACTTGGCAGGCCTCCAACCCAACAGGTCTTCTGGGTCCTGGACCACAAGGAGTATGTCGTTGGTGTACGCTGACATAACCAGCTGCAGCTCTGGCTCATGGAGCACCAACCCCATCAACCTTCATCGAAGGAGATGGAGGAAGGGCTTGATGGCCAGAGCGTAGAGCTGGCCCGACAACGGGCAGCCTTGATGCACTGCTCGCCCAAAGCTGACCGGAGCGGTCAGGATCCAGTTGAGCTAGACCAAACACTCTGAGGCAGTGTACAGCACCTGGAGAAACCCAATGAAACGGGGTCCGAAGCCGAAAGCCCGCAGAGTGCCCAGAAGATACCTGTGGTCCACCCTGTCGAACGCCTTCTCCTGATCCAGGCGCTGGGAGAGGGCAAGACAAAGGGGGCCTCCCGAGGGATTACGGCCTCGGGAGCAGTTATGAGCAGACGAGGGTCAAGGGGAGGTGCAGGAAGAATGGGGATGGGCCAAAGGTGATGAATGTACTGGGGGGAGGGTGAGTGTCGTGGAGAGAAGGGGAAGGCAGAGGGAGAGGGGGCGGGAGAAAGAGGGGAGGAGGAGGAGGAGAGTCTGGAGGGGGTTGGGGCGCAGTTTCTGGGATGGGACTTTGACTGAAAGAGGGGGCGGAAGTGGGGGTATGAGTAAGAGGGGTGTGGGGAGGGAGGGCTTTTCCAGGCAGCAAGAGGGGAAGGGGGGATAAGGGAGAGGTGCCATTGCGTCTAACAGCAGGCACCAGTGAGGTGGAGGGGTCGGCGTTGGGGTTTTTGATACCGGGGGGGCAGGGTACGAGGGGAACACAAATCCCTCCAGGATATCCGGGGGCAGGACAGCTACAGCTGGGAGGTGATCCTCAGCTGAGGGGACGGTCGCACCCTGTGACATCCCAGAACAAGGGAGGATAATGGTTGGGGGATCGCTGGCAGGTGGGGAGAGAGAAGGTGAGGGGGGCGGCTGGGTGTGGGTGGCTGGCCCATAGGCCTCCAGCAGCAGGCCCCCTACGTCCAGAGCAGCCGGCGTAAGGCCTAGGGCCTCGACCTCCTGCAAGAGGAGGGCAAGGCCGAGGCTCATCTCCTCCGGGCACCCCACGACAGTGGTCTGGGCAGCGGCCGGAGGGGTGTCGGAGGAGGGCACAGGCTCAGGATAAGCCCCCTCTGCCCCTTTGGGCTTGGGCTCCGGGACAGGAGGGGCAATATTCTCCATTGCCGCCACGGTGGCCTCAGTCACCCCCAGCAGATGGTCAGTAGCCAGGGGTTTAGCAGATGGATCAGTGCTGGAGGCTCTTTTTAATGCTTCGCATGGCACATCCACCCCATCCTCTGACAGGGTGGAGTGCCAGGTGCGTGCACTTCTTTTCTTGTGCTTTCCCCTTACCAATACCCAGTCCTCCAGAGAGGTGGGCTCAGTGGTAGAGGAGGAAGGACCAGGGGACGGAGGCAACGAGGAGGGAGGGAAGGAGAAGGAGGATGGGACAGTGAGGGAGAGGGATGGCCCGCCCTGGGGTGGGCCCTGTCCGGGTCCTGCTGCCAGCCCTGCCTCCTTCTCCTCCACAGACCTGGCTTGAATGCCCGCTCGGGCACCAGTGCCTGCTTCTTCTTGCCCTTCACCAAGTGCCTGGGCATCCTCCGACACCTGAGCGGCGATGGTTCCATCCGGAGCAGGAAGAGGAGGGGTGGTTCCAGGGCCTGTTGTGGTCGGGGTGTTGCTGGTCATGTGGCTGGCACCCCCCGGGTTGGAGGAGGTCCCGGGCTCTTCTCTTTTGTGCCGGGCCAGGGGGCAATCCCTCCGGACATGCCCCGCCGCTCGACACATGAAGCACCGGGCCTCCCCCAAGGTGTAAAAGACCCGGTACAGGGCCCCTTGATGAGGCACCAGTATAGTCCCCTTCTGGGCCACCCCGCCCTGTGCTGCCGCCAGCAGCAGTTGGATTCGTGCCTGCCGGCAGAAGGAGAGCACGTGCCGTAGGGTGGGGTCTTTGCAGCCAAGAGGGAGGGGACTCAGGAACGACAAGGGTCGGCCCAGGGAGGTGAGGAAAGGCAGAAGGGCGGAATTAGGAAGGAAGGGAGGGACAGAGGAGAAAACCACCCACACGCCCAGGTCCTCAAGTGGCTCCAGGGGCACATAGATGCCCCCACCCACCAAGCCCCTCTCTACTGCCTCCTGCGCGGCGGCCTCTGACGCCAGGAAGAAGACGATCTTCCTGAACATTCGAGATGCTGCTACCATGGCCGCGGGCCCCACCACCCGCGCCAACGCCCACATGTATGTCTCCACGTGGGGTGAGGCCGACACCATGAGGCAGCAGCCTCCGTGCCTCCTGGTGAGGGCGGGGAAGGGGCCACGACCATTGGGGATGGTATTCCGAGCGGAGGCAGAAGGAGCAGAGTGCAAGGCGGCTGCTGAAAACTGGGCGTACGACCCGGGGGCCGGGGGATCTGAGCCCTCAGAAGCAGTGGTGGGAGCAGGGGGGAGGGAAAGAGGGGCTGCAGCAGGTGCATCAGCAGCTGGGGTGGAGGGCCCAGCTATGGGAGGTTTGGCCTTCCGGGCAGGGCTCTTGCCCTTTTTGGTCCCCTGGCCCTTCCTGCCCTTTTGGGGGGGTGGATTAGGGGCGGGGTCAGCGGAGGAGGATGCCATGGCGGGGGCAGCAGGAGCCCCGGAGCTCATGCCCGCGCCCTCAACCATCACAGAGTTCCTGGCAGCCCTGGACGAGTCGGCTGCTGCTGCAGAGGTGGAAGGAGTGACAGTGGAGGGGAAGTGGGGAGGGGGGCATCTATGGACAACCCCCCAGTGGGTGGGGAGGCCATTTTATAAGGTATAAGGATTCGTGAAAAAATGGGAGTGGGTCCTTTAACTAGCAGGGGAGGGGAGAGGGGGAAAAAGAAAGAGAAAATGAAAATGGCTGCCCCTCCCCTACCAGCCAGGCTGAGGACCTGGACAGGCAGGGGCGGGGCAGGAGGGTAAAATAAAAAAAACATAGGAAAGGGAACACAAAAAGGCCACAACTCCCAACACAAGATGATAAGATGGCTCCTGTTTCTGCACTGGGATGTGGGGGTAATTCAAGATGTGTGTGTGGGGAAGTGAGTGCAAGGAAGGGGAAGGGGTTCAGGCACCTAACAAAAGAAGGGGGGGGGATTCGTGGGCACAAAGGGGAGGGAGAAGAGGGGGAAGAAAGGGGGTGGCAGAGCCAACCAGAAAGGGGGGGGGCAGGGGTATAAAGGGAGGGATGTGCCCACAGGTGCCTGAGGGGTGGGCCCACAGCAGCTGCTGCAGAGCCTCACAGAAACAGAGGCAGGAGGAAGGGGCAGATGGTGAGGGTGGGGCCCAGATGGAGAGGGCCCCAGTGGCAGCTGGGTGTGGGGGGGCAGGGAAGGAGGCAGTGGCTGCAGGGGTGGGGCAGGGACCACCCCCTAACACCCCACCCCCAACTGTGCAGCCACCCCTGTGGAGCCCCAGTGGAGAGGGACCCCACCTAAACTCACCCCCCCAGCCACTCCACAGCAAGCTGTGGAGGGAAAACCCAGCCGCTGCCCAAGAAAGCCCCTTACCTCCTCCGAAGCAGCGAGGATGCAGCAGCCAGTAGATGGAAAAAGTGGGCCCAAATGGAGGGCCAGAAAATTCCCCCCCAGAAGATGGAAATAAAAAAAGGGGGGGAAGGGTACCCCCTTCCCTGCCAAGAGGCAGGGCAGCAACAGTCCCCCCACACACCACTCACCCAGCAGCTCCAGAGGGAAACTAGCCAGGAAGGGTGGAGTAGGGGAGGAAAGAAGCAACCTGCCCAAGGCAGGGAAAGGGAAGCTGGCCCGAGAAAAGGGCCAAAAGACAGTCCCAGAGGAGGCTGAAGCAGCCAAAGGCTGCCTGTCCCCCAGTACTCACCTCCCAACTGCGGGGCTCCCCAGGTGGGATCCCTGCAGCCTGGAGGACAGAGTGTTTCTGTTCCCTGTCTAGGCCCAGACCTTCATTGGTCAGATGGGCCCTGTGCTCCCTATAAAAGGCTCCCCATCTGGTAGCAGGTTTTGGGAGGTGCACCAGCGGAGCAGAGCAGGAGCAGAGCAGGAGCAGAGCGAGAAGGTACCACGGGGAAGTGGTGGGCGAAGTGGCCCAGGGTGAGGCTACTACGTTGGGGCAGGGGTGAAGGCCCTGCCAGTTGCCTCTTGTTCTCGTAGGGATCCTGGGCCGGAGTCCAGGGTACAGGGTGGGTCTGGACTCCCCACACACTTCCCCAGAGGGATCACTCTACTGGAGCAGGCGCGGGCCTGCAAGGGGACTGGTATTATTTTCCCCATACTGGTCCTGCCTATGATGATGATGGCTCGCTAAGCGGAGATCCCTGCCTTTGGAAGGGCCTGGGCAAAAAAAGGGGCCTCCGTGAGTCTCTGAGGCAGCATAGATCCACCAGGAAGCGCAGGGACCCACAGGGGCTGACAAGGGACTTTGTCACAGTAGCTAAAGCATTGGTCTTTTCTTCCCATACTGAACTGTTGTAAAGCTGTGCGTTATGTGTTGTCTTTCATTCCTGAAGAGGTTGCATTTCAGCGACTGATGAAGTAAGTATAAGAGCTGAAATCCCGGCTGTATTGAAGGCAAAATAAGTTATGCCATTGACTTCCATAGGGCCAGGATGTCACTATTTTGCATATAATCTGTTTGTAACGTCTGGATTATTTTGGATGAAAGATAAATGTCAGCTGATATGTGGATGCTTCTGGAGGTGGATCTGTGAGCCACCCAGAAGAATGAACCTTTGAAAGCAGAGAATGGGCCAGTCTCTTTTCAGTAAATTTGCCTCTCAGGCAAGACTTAATGATCAGAATGTTGTGTTCTAAGAGAAAGTGTAACTCACTTGAAACTGATGGATTTGTTTCCCTTGTTAAATTACATTTTTAAGTAACATATGATAACTCTTAAATTGGATTTCACAAGAATGAAGCACATCATGAGTAATCATATTGCACTGGGCATGATGGATGGTGTTTTATACGTTATTTTCTTCATCTTTAGGGACTGTATAAAATGTAATCTATAATTGAAATAAAGGGCCTGCTGTGGCTGCATCTACACTAGCAAGTTCTTTCAAAAGATTTTTCGAAAGAAGAGGGATCTTTCGAAAGATCCCATGGTGCGTCTACACACAAAAACTGTTCTTTCAAAGGTAAATAGAAAGAATGTGGTGCTCTTTTCAAAATTACTCTTCCTTTCCCATTTCAGGAAGAGTGTCCCCTCTTGAAAGCTTCTTTCAAACAAAAATGTGCATAGACACTTCACTCCTCTGAGCCCTTCTTTCAAAAGAACAGTCTTTATTTTCGATACCTGGCTCATTATTTTGAAAGGGGGGGGTGCTGTGTGGACGCTCTCTTTTGAAAGAGCAAATCGCTCTTTTGATCTGCTTTATTGTGTGCGAATGCACTCTTTCGAAGAAGCTCTTTTGGAAGAGATCTTCTGGATGAGTTTTTTTCAAAAGATCTCTGTAGTGTAGGTATAGCCTATAAAGCTGATGGGCTATGTCTACACTAGGCCCCCCCTTTCGAAAGGAGGACACTTCAGGATATGCTAATGAGGTTCTGAAATGAATATGCAGCACCTCATGAGCATAATGATGGCCATGGCACTTTGAAAGGGCCGCTTTCGATCACGTGTGGCTCGTCTACATGGGGTTCTTTTCAAAAGTACCCCTCACTTCAAAATCCCCTTATTCCTATTTGATTATAGGAATAAGGGCCTTTCAAAGTTTGTGGGGTCCTTTCGAAAAGGACCCCGTGTAGACGAGACATTCACAATCGAAAGCGGCACTTCTGAAGGGCCGTGGCCACCATTATGCTAATTAGGTGCTGCATATTCATTGCAGGGCCTCATTAGCATATTCCAAAGTGTCTCATTAGCATCCTCCTTTTGAAGGGGGGGGCTAGTGCAGACATAGCCATACAGTGATGAGTAGTATCAAAGAGTTTTAGAAAAAATGGCCTTGGGTATACTTATTTAATTTCTGGTGGTTTGGGGGCTAAAAAGCAGCAAAATCCTCCCTAGATTTGACTTCAAAGAAGATATTTATGCCCACTGCCTTCTTTCAGACAACTTCCATTCAGCCAGCTTACAATGTGTAGTTCTGGTGCTTTGATGTTAAATTGGACTGAGTGAGCTATTGATAAAACAGCAGAGGGCAGCACAGAGCTAAAACTGGTGTAAGAACCTAACTGATGTCAGTAAGCTCTTGTTAAATAAAATCATAGGGCTAACTTAGCCACCAAGGAAATTAAGCTGCTAAGTACATGTGTATAAACTACTAAAAATGGGCTCTGTTGTTACACAAGAATTCGAGAACACCCACCTTCATTTTTTGTACTTAAGCTATGTAATTGTGGTTAGGTACAGTACCACCAGTCCATTTTGTCAGGGTTTATGTATGAAAGTGTGATCTAGCCATTTGCAGAGTCTGGTTCCTGCTTAGTAAACAATAGTGGTCCCCCCACCCCCTCATTTATCCAAGCCACTGTGTTTATAAATGCTGGATAATATGTCCCTCAGTAACAAAAGGTTTGAACTCTCATTGAATTTGTTCAAGACTCCACATGATCTTTCTGATGGCACTTTTTTTAAATGTGTCTTTCTCCGTCAAATCATCTGCTTCTGAATCATTGGATTGTAGGTTATTTTGGCATTTTAAAAAATTGTACCAGGGATCTCAAACATTCAGTTAGGGAGAATTACTGGTTTTTAGAGTCAAGGTTGCACTGATCTGTTTTTAAAACTGCTGTAGTTGCTAAAAATCATCTCACTGAGTTCAGTCAGATGTCTGGTGACTTTTCTAGAACAGAGGCAAAAATAAAGGACATTGGCTACCTTAGCTCATATTAGTCTTTAGTACCGTGATAAGACTGTGGCCCAAATAAGTCTGCTTACCTCAAATTATAGGAAATAAAAGTAGATTTTTTATGTAGGCCCCAAACTTAGTTTGTTGCATAACTGAAGAGCTACGGTCCTTAAAATAAGCACACACATGATTTTCTTTAGGCTTTGCTGATTGGTATGTGTTTCCAACCACAAATGAAAGCATAGTTTGGTCCCCACAACAACACAGTGGTTCATGACTTCAAATATTTTGATTTACAGTAAGGAGCAGCTTTCCCATCAATGTCCATGAAAATCTGTGCTGGGAAATATCTGCCATTTGCATCTGATCTCTTTCTAGTTTAAAAATATTGTTAAATGTGCAAATGCATACTGGTTTGATTAACAATGCATTCTGTGGCCCAGCTACCCAGTCTGGTGCAGTCAGACTAGATCTAGAGAACAAACACGTTGTGCAGGACGACAGCAGAACAGACTAGTAGGCATCCTTCAGTCTGCATAGACTATGGATTGTGCCCTTTAAAGTTTCAATTGAGGACTTCATTTACAGCGTATACTGTGACTATAAAGACCCACACGAGAGTGACAGTCCTTGCTGCATCTCTTGCAGATGTAGTGGGTGTCTGGCAAGTCCTTATTGTGCTTTCTGTGCACTCGCTTCTCCTCTGCTAGCTGTCTGATCTTCAACTCGCCCTTCTGAAGGCCCTTGTGTAACCCCTGCCTCCATCTGCTGTGGTCGTCTGCTAGATCTTCCCAGTTGTCCAGCTCGATGTCTACCTCTCTGAGGTCTCTCTTGCAGACATCTTTGTAACGCAACTGGGGGCGTCTGGGAGGTCTTTTGCCAGAGGCTAGCTCACCATACAGGATGTCTTTTGGAATCCTTCCATCAGTCATCCTGTGGACGTGGCCAAGCCAGCGGAGTCGACGCTGCCTGAGGAGGGTGTGCATGGTTGGGATTCCAGCTTGCTCGAGGACGGCAGTGTTGGTCACTCTGTCCTTCCATGATATTCCAAGGATGCTCCTGAGGCAGCGCAAGTGGAAGATGTTCAGCCTCTTTTCCTGGCGGGCATACAGGGTCCAAGTCTCTCTGACATAAAGGAGGGTGCTGAGGATGCAGGCTCTGTAGACCTGCATTTTGGTGTGAGTGTACAGCTTGTTGTTATTCCACACTCTCTTGCTGAGTCTGGACAGAGTTGTGGCCGCTTTTCCGATCCTCCTATTTAGCTCAGTGTCCAACGACAGGGTGTCAGTGATGGTGGACCCGAGGTAAACGAACTCGTGGACGACCTCTAACGTATAGTTGTCAATGCTGATTGATGGGGATTCAGCAACATCCTGACCGAGTACGTTTGTCTTCTTTAGGCTGATGCTAAGCCCAAAGTCCTTGCACGCTTTGGAGAACCGATCCAGCAGTTTTTGAAGCTGGTCTTCTGTGTGAGACACTACAGCAGCATCGTCTGCGAACAGCATGTCTCTGATGAGGACTTCTCGCACCTTAGACTTAGCTTTCAGCCTTGCAAGGTTAAACAGTTTCCCATCAGATCTTGTGTTCAGTAAGATGCCCTCTGTTGAAGATCCAAAGGCGTGCTTCAGGAGGAGTGCGAAGAAGATCCCAAACAATGTCGGAGCAAGCATGCATCCTTGTTTGACGCCGCTCCTGATTCTGAAAGCATCCGATAATGCGCCGTCATATTGGATGGTTCCTCTCATGTTTTCGTGGAACGACTGGATCATCTTCAGTAACTGTGGAGGACAGCCTATCTTGTGGAGCAGTTTGAACAGACCATCCCTGCTGACCAAGTCAAAAGCCTTGGTCAAGTCGATGAAGGCTATGTAGAGTGGCTTTCTCTGCTTCCTGCACTTCTCCTGCAGCTGCCTTAGGCTACGTCTACACGTGAAGCCTACATCGAAGTAGCCTATTTCGATGTGGCGACATCGAAATAGGCTATTTCGATGAATAACGTCTACACGTCCTCCAGGGCTGGCAACGTCGATGTTCAACATCGACGTTGCGCAGCACCACATCGAAATAGGCGCAGCGAGGGAACGTCTACACGCCACAGTAGCACACATCGAAATAAGGGTGCCAGGCACAGCTGCAGACAGGATCACAGGGCGGACTCAACAGCCAGCCGCTCCCTTAAAGGGCCCCTCCCAGACACACTTGCACTAAACAGCACAAGATACACAGAGCCGACAACGAGTTGCAGACCCTGTGCATGCAGCATGAATCCCCCGCTGCAGCAGCAGCAGCCAGAAGCCCTGGGCTAAGGGCTGCTGCACACGGTGACCATAGAGCCCCGCACAGGCTGGAGAGGCAGCGTCTCTCAACCCCCCAGCTGACGGCTGCCATGGAGGACCCCACAATTTCGACGTTGCGGGACGCGGATCATCTACACGGTCCCTACTTAGACGTTGAACGTCGAAGTAGGGCGCTATTCCGATCCCCTCATGAGGTTAGCGACTTCGACGTCTTGCTGCCTAACGTCGAAGTTAACTTCGAAATAGCGCCCGACGCGTGTAGCCGCGACGGGCGCTATTTCGAAGTTAGTGCCGCTACTTCGAAGTAGCGTGCATGTGTAGACACAGCTTTAGAGAGAAGACCATGTCAACGGTAGACCTCTCTGTGCAGAATCCTCACTGTGATTCGGGGTACACCCTCTCAGCAATCTTCTGGAGTCTGCCAAGGATGATGCGAGTGAACAGTTTACCAGTGATGCTTAGGAGGGAGATTCCACGGTAGTTGTTGCAGTCGCTTCTGTCTCCTTTGTTCTTATACAACGTTACAATGTTAGCGTCACGCATATCCTGTGGAACCTCACCCTCTTTCCAGCACAGGCACAGTAGCTCATGCAGGGGTTCCAGGAGTGTGTCTGTGGCACATTTGATTACCTCTGGTGGTATACCATCCTGACCAGGGGCCTTTCCAGCTGCAATGCTGTCCATGGCTGTCTTCAGTTCATCCACAGTCAGCTCTTGGTCCAGTTCGTCCATTACTGGTAGGAGCTCGACGGCATCGAGGGCTGCATCAACCACAACGTTCTCACGTGAGTACAGCTCGGAGTAGTGCTCAACCCAGCGCTCCGTGTGTTTGGCTTTGTCAGCGATGACTTCACCAGATTTGGATTTCAGAGGTGCCATCTTGTTCTGGGTGGGTCCTAATACCTTCTTCATACCCTCGTACATTCCTCTGAGATGACCAAAGTTGGCACAGGTCTGAATGCTGCTGCATAGCTGGAGCCAGTGGTTGTTGGCACAGCGCCTGGCTGTCTGCTGTACTGTTCTTCTGGCCTCTCTAAGTGCTTGCTGGGTACTCTGGCTTGGTGAGCGTTTGTACTCCAGGAGTGCAGCGCGCTTCTTTTCAATGACTGGAATCATCTCATCAGAGTTAGCTTCGAACCAGTCGTTCGTGTTTCTAGCTCTTCTTCCAAACACCGACAAGGCCGTGTTGTAAACTGTATCCCTCAGATGTTGCCATTTGGATGTCGCATCGATGCCCCCAGGGCCGCTGCGCAGATTTTCCTGGAGGGTCTCTCTGAACTTTTCAGCTTTCTCCGAGTTTGAGGTCTTTCTGGCGTCAATGCGGGGCCTTCCAGCAGGTTTAGAGCGGTACAGCTTCTTGGGTCTCAGCTTGAGCTTGGAGCAAACTAGCGAGTGATCTGTATCACAGTCAGCACTATGATAGCTGCGTGTCAGAAGGACGTTTTTGAGGTTATTATGCCTAGTGATGACCACATCTAGTTGATGCCAGTGCTTCGAGCGTGGGTGTCTCCACGACACTCTGTGCTGTGGCTTTGTTTGGAAGAAAGTGTTTGTGATGCACAGATTGTGGTACGTGCACAGTTCAAGGAGACGCTGTCCATTGTCATTCATTTACAGACTGTTTCTTAGATAAAAGGAACAGCATTTAAGGTCTCACTGTCCAGTAGGAAAAATTCAGTCATCTGCAAAAGTTAAAATCTGATATAAGCTCAGAAGTAAAGCTCTCAGTTTTTTCTACTAGGCCTTTTAAGGTTTCTTGAAAAAACATAATAATCCATTTTGCTTATCCATCAAGAGCTTTGAACTGAAGGCTTTTTCTCCTACAGTATATAGTTAGAGCATTAAGGGCAATATGGGTAGAACAGCCAATCAGAGTAATGAGTCTCCACTGGTTGGGAAAGCGAGATTAATCTAAATCAAATACTTTCCACTATGGCAATTTTAACTAATTCCCTCATGAAAGTACAAGAGATATGTGAAACCCCTACAGTCAGCATAAACCTCCTGGTAGGGCTAGACAGGTAATACCTTTTTAAGCTTGTTAATGTCTTATCCTGCTGGTTTCTACAACTGACTCAAAGAATAGCTGAGTACTTCTCAACCTGTCATTACAGAGAAATGCAACTTTCAGCATGGAGATGGAAGGGTAGTTTTGTGTTTTATATATTTTGCTTGATAACACAACTAATAGCTGCTACTATCTCTGCTGATTTAATTAATACCTCCGTTAACTTCCCTTCACTCTTTCAAGATATTTTTCCAGAGCGGAGGCTAAAATATAGAAACTTATCATGGAAAGCAACTTTTTAAATTAAAAGCAAGCATCTGTGCAGGGAAATATCTGCCATTTGCATCTGATCCCTTTTGAGTTTAAAAATTATGTGAATGCATATTGCTTGGATTAACAATGCATTCTGTGGACAAACCACCCAGTCTTGTACAGTCAAAGCAGGTATATAGAACAAGCACTTTGTATGCTAGAGGACAGCAGAAGAGACTATTTCTTAGATAAAATATAATAATCCATTTTGCTTATCCATCAAGAGCTTTGAACTGAAGGTTTTTTTTAACTATTTCTTTTATCTGTTATTTAGGTTTAAAATAGATCTTTTCATAAAGGAGCATGCGAGCACACCTCACCTCCCATATAGCAAGTATTTCATGTGACTGAGATATAAGCCAGCCTTTGTTGACAGAGGTCACTGTCGACAGAGAAACCTTGGCAGTAGCATCTACACACAAAAGCATTATCAACAGAGAGCAGCCAGACTGCCAGGCCCTCTCTTAACAGAACAGCTGACTGGAATCTCTGTAAACAGGGCTGCCCTGGGGAACTGGAAGCCCTCTCTGTTGACAGAAGCGTCTACACGGGCACTATGTTGACAAAATATTGTTGACAACGGCATTATACCTGATTGGAGGGAGGTATAATGCTGCCGGGAGAAGTGCTGGGTTTTGTTGACAAACTCTCAAAACAACACTTTACCCGTGTAGATGCTCAGTGAGTTTTGTTGACAGAAGCTGCTTATGTAGATGGAGCCGTACTGTATGGAAGAACTATTTCCAGCTGAGAGAGATCAGGTAGAGGTCTTTTTGGTTTCATTAGAATTTAGGGCTCTGGAAACAGTGCCAGAATTTGGCTGTGTTCCAACAAACACAAATATGAACAGTTCACACCAGATTCTCAGCTGCTGTATGTTGGTCTAGTTCCAGTGAACTCAATGGAGCAAAACTGATTTACACCAGTTGAGAAGCTGGGTCCAGGCTTATGATGCTGCTCTAAGTAAGGGCTAGCTGGTTAATACTGCTACATAGCAGTTCTATTCCCCTTTACGTAGTTTGTTTGCAAAGCACTTTTCGAGGGAGGCTAAACATTGTTATCTGCACACCCCAAGTGGGTCAGCTGAGGGGCAAACAGGTTAAGGAAGTTGCCCCAAGTCGCACAACTAGTCAATGGCAAAATCTGAGAACAGATCTGAGGTTTCCTGGTGTCAGTGGCTGACTAACATAAGGGAAAAAGGGGCAGTTGCCCCAGGGCCCCGAGGCATGAGGGGCTGCAAGTTTCCATAATTCCATTTTGTTTAAACAATTCGCTTTAATGGAACAAAAGAAATGTGTCATATCATTCTTAAGTGTAATTTTTGTGATACATCATGAGTAATAATAAGCATGCATAGATTTTAAAGCATAAATAATGATGTTACATTAATATTTTGATACATCAGGGGGTGACTGTGTTGTCCCAGGGCCCCACCTATTCTGGATTTGCTCCTGCTTGGTGTATTGCACCCTGCATTAGCTGGATCCACACCGCCTCCAATTTAGACACCTGACAGATACAGAACTGCATAAGGCATCTGACTGCTTTAATATGCCCAATCTATTTACCAAGCCTATCTACATCACCACCTTTGGTTCAATGTGATCCCTTTCCCCACCAGCTCTACCATTGTTTCCACCACTGGTAGCCACAAATCTCTCACACCATCTCTGAGCCCATCCTGTCCATACAAGCCACTTCAGTAAAGTGAAACACATATACATGTTATCTTGTCTTCCATGGTCCTAAATTTCACCTTATTTTCAAAAAAAGTGTGTTCAGCTGAGAACTGAAATATTTGACCTAACTAGCAATGAGCTACGTTGTACTAAGACCTCCTATTTACAGTTCTATGATAGAAATGTAATTGGATTTGAGCACTATGGAAATATGATTGTTGTTATATTTTATATGTTATATGTTAGATAGTGTCTCATGCGCCAAAAGAAACACTGGTAGAGACAGTTTGATAATAATTATAATAATTTAGAACTTCTTTGTTACAAGAGAAGGCATTATTAAGCACCCAGCAATTTCTCTCACTAACCTCTCAACTGCTAGGTAGTGTATCAGTGTTATACAGAAGAAAGAAATAAGGCATCCAAGTGGAAGGGATTTTTTTTTTCAATCACTTTGCCTGGCTATTAAAAAGAAGGGATCTGGCCTTCTAGTCTACACTACAGAATTATTGTGAAATAACAGCCATTATTTTGAAATAATGTTGCTAATGTCTAGACTATGCATGCACTATTTTGAAATAAAATCAAACTAACAGGTGCATTATTTTGAAATTCGTAACTCAATGCAGGAGGAATAACACCTATGTCAAAATAGGTGCTATTAAGACACAGAGTAGCACTATTTTAAAATAGCATTACGTGACCGGAAATGCTATTTTAAAATAGCTAGGTGCTTTATGCTGTGGTTACCCTGCCCTTCCCTTTCAGAAGGGGCATGCAAATGTGGCCAATCAGAAATGCAAATGAGGCTCAGATTTAAATATCTTACACCTTATTTGCATACTCACATGGGATCTCGATTCTGGAACATCTAATTTCTAAAGCCAAAACAGCCATGTAGGTGGGGTTCATTCAAAAGGAAACCCTGCTTCATTTGAAAGGAAACCCTTCTTGCTGAAAAAATTTAGGAAGATGGATGCTCTCAAAAGTGGGGTTTCCTTTTGAATAAACCCCATCTACACAGCTGTTGTGGCTTTCAAAATCAGCTCTTCTGGAATGGAGATCCTGTGTGAGTATGCAAATGAGGCATGTGATATTTAAATTTGTGCCTCATTTGCACTTCTGATCAGCTGCATGTGCATGCATCTTCTTAAAGGGAGGGGCAGTGTAGACACAGACTTATACATTTTGGCTATGTCTATACTACTGCGATCCCTCAAAAGAAGTTCTTCCAGCAGAGATCTTCCAAAAAACCTTCTTTTGAAAGACCGCATCCACACACTAAACAGCAGATCAAAAGATCAATCCATAGACAGAGAGCATCCACACAGCCTGTGATCTTTTAAAAGAATGGGCCAAAGATCGAAAAATCTGGCGCCATGCAGACTGTTCGTTCAAAAGAAGGGCTCATGACGTGTCTACACATGCTTTTTTTTTGAAAGAATCTTTCAGAAGAAGGCGCTCTTCTTCATCTGGGAGAGGAAGACAACCACTGGAAAAAGGGCCGCATTCTTTCAATTTCAGTTTGAAAGAGTGCATTTTGTGTAGATGCTCCATGGGCTGTTTTTGAAACAAGACCACCATTTCCAAAAAATCTTGCTAGTGTAGATGCAGCCTCTGTGTGTGTAGTGTTATTTCAAAATAAGATATTGTTGATATCTTAGAGGCCAGGATTAGACTGTAAATTTAGTACAGAAAATGAAGCTTGTAGAATTCTAAACCACATGTGAATTTCCATCCCCATAAAATAATCCAAACCTCATCTCTGCTCTTACTCTAGCAATCAACATGATAGCTATTCAAAACATCCCTACCTTCCTAAACTTCCTATTCTAGAATTCCTCCTCTGCCCCCGTAGTGATCCCTGGGCCAATTAGCTTGAGCAACCATGTTCCAGTATGGCAATGAACAGAAGTGAAAGTAACTTAAATTTCTTACAGGTATTGTTATGTTGCAGCTCCCCTTGGAGGTGGGCGTGGACACTCAGGACAGGGAGTTGGAGGGCTGTGACAAAATAACACCTATACAATTTAAGTGTGGGGTAAAGTGCAGGGGGCCCAGGGCAAGGGGTTGGTGTGCATACGGGTGTGGAGGAGCTCAGGGCAGGGGCCTGGAGTCTGTGAAGTGTGCAAGGGGAACTGTGTTCAGAATCTCTGTTTTGCTTAGCTCTAGCTCTTGTGCTGTCTGGGTAAAGAAAGTTTGTCTGTGTGTGCATGTTGGGGGATACTTTAAAAATGAACTTGTTTTCCCTGCTTTAATGAAATATGGTTCCCAAAGAGTAAACTATAATCCAGTGAGCCTGTGGGGAGAGAGCACATAAACTAGTGAGGTGGCTTTGGAGGTGCAGAACAGATCTCATAGTTAGAGGGAAATTGGGATTTCACAGTGTTTGTGCCAAAGATGGGTGTCAGACACTGAATCTGTTTAGCTGCCCACCCAACCCTGCCCAGTTCCTTCTTCCTGTGGCCAGATAAGCTGGTGACCTGCCCAAGCTGTCTCCTTCCCAGCCTCTGTAGCCAGCAAAGAAACAGGCTGTGACCTCAGACCAGCTCCCTTTCCCCAGAAAATAGCTCACCTGCCTACAGTCAGAGCCTGGCTGGGAACAGTAGATGTCACAGGATGCAAAAACAGCTGAATTCTGTCCAAACAGATGGTAAAGCAAATTATGCCAAAGAGCTAGGTGGTCAGATGGGAAATGCTGATTGGCTGCAGAGCCTGAAAACAGCTGACGAGGCTGCTCATGCAGTAGCTGATTGGCTACCAAAGTCCAATCCTTCCCTGAACATGCTGGCCTATAACTTACTGGAGCTGCACCACTCTAATTTCACTTCTGGAGATGAACCAAAAGTTAGAACCCTACATCCAAATGCACATTGCTATACACTGTCTGCTTTTAGTCCCCCCTCTCCTCTTCAATACTCAGAATTTTCAAGCTCTTTTCTAGGAGCAATAATGCCACCTTAGCTTTCCATGTACTTCACTGAAGCAAAAAAAACCCAAACCCACCGCTCTCCTCCCTGCTCTCAAAAGCTGTGATGTTTACAGGGAAAGAAATGGAAGACGAATGTCAAAAAGGAAAATGTTTAGGTCAATATAACTGGAGGTTGCTTTCTGCTAACATATTAATAATCATACTGTAGGATAACAAATGTCTTAGTCTCAACCTCACAGTTAACTTCCTACAGAGACCTTGATTTTTGGCCGCATAGTTTATTCATCTTAGGATCGATCCATTTTAGCATTTGTTTGGTGCCCAGCAATGGAATATCTCAAAACCCCAGAATTATACTGAATTTATGCTCACTGCATCCTGCTAAGATGTGGATGTGTTATTTCCATTTTACAGATGGAAAACTGAAGCACATGCAAGGCTCTTACCCATTTAAAGTTACAGCTAAAGTATGTGCCAGGAATAATGAGGTTAATATCTCATGGAAAACAAAAGAAGCTAAAGCTATCATTATAGAACTTTCCTGTTTCTTAATGTGCCAGGTATACCCAATGAGGATTCCAATGGAACACTATCAAGTTACCTTTATACACCAATGCAGCTGTGGAGATAAGATGGCGAACCAGCAGTGGGAATAGTAAAAGCAATGTCTTTGTTGGTGTATGAAGTTCCTTTTTTATTTTTTAAATCAGGTCGTGGATTGTTAAAGTAGAAAATAATAAGCCAAAGCTAGGGACCTAAGTGTATGTTTAGAAGTTTTAATAAGTCTCCTCATTTACAATGTGAAACAGTGGGAGCTGTTATTGTGCAGCACATCTGAAGACACGGGCACTTGTTTAGAAGCCTCCAGATGAATTTAGGTGTTTAGTTTATATACGTAATTTGAAATCATTTGCCTTAACTATTCTCTGCCTGAGCTTCCAGGTAAGTGAAATGGGAATGATGATAATACTTGACTACACAGAGGTGATGTGGCAAAACAGTAGTTTACTGAACTACTTACACTGTCGGTCTGAGCTTCTTTAGATAATGGGTGTACTTGCTCTTCCTTCATGAAGCATCACACCCCCTTTTCCACCTCAAAATTCAGCAAAATTACAGCATCAGATCTCCATCTGGTGTAAATGAGTATAGCACCAGTTAAGTGATACTTTTTATAGCAGCTTGAAAATATGAGCCTATTTGTATTTGAATTGAGGTATATAAAGGGAAAATATTGTTAATTCATATCTATCCTCAATAAGCCATTGGACTTCACCGAGGTGTCTACAGTTTTTTTAATGGATACAGACAAGTTTTCAACACTGAGCAGCAGGATCAAAAGCCTGTTTGAGCCTCTGGGCAAGGGATGAGGGCCCTCTCTGGCAGAAGGGGCAGAGCTGGGGCCTGGACCATGGCATGCCCACCCACCTTCAGCCTGAGGAGTTCCGGCATCTATTTAAAGGGCCGGGGTCTTGACCACCACTGCGGTAGCAGTGGTGTTGGCTGGAGGCTCTGAGCTGTTTTATATCACCAGGCACCAGGGAAATTTCCTGCTTTGTCCAACCCTGTTGGTGATCCTGACATGAAGATCATGAGAAGCTGACTGAGAAAATCAGTTACATGAGTGAAAATAGCTATTAAATGAAATATTTTTCTAGTTTTATTTTGTCAGAAAGGGTAGGTCAGAGTGGTAGCTCTTTCCTGTTCAGTGTTTGATATTCAACAGTCAGCCTGGAAAGAGAGACTTGAAGGTAAGCAGGTTTCATGGCTTTTTAGAGGTTGTAGGATATTTAAAAACCAAAAGAAAAGAAAACAAACAACAACAACAACAAAACCCACTGATGATAGCAGCAAATGAAATCCTGCCTTTAGCCAGACTAGGAGATGATGTAAAATTTGGTTGGTCACAAGAAAAATAGAATCAATGTTGGCCTCATTGAAGTCGGTGGCAAAACTTCCACTGATTTTACCACATGAGGATTTTACTTCTGAGTAGGAAAGATAGACTGGCATGGAAAAGAGAGGTCAGGTAATGAGTTTAACTTCCAATGGTGTCAAAACAGTTTGCTTTCTTTTCATAGCTCATCTTTCACGTTAAGCCTCACCAACAACAGTCTTATGAAAGATAAAATGGAGAGAGAGAGTGAGCGAGTGAGCCTTAAAATAGCCTTAAAATAGACTTAGAAGGGGAATAAAATAGGCATATGGAGTAAAAGAAAAGTGCAAGATTCCTTTGCAAAGCAGTAAATATGTAACAATGTTATTTTAAAAACTAGTTACGGTGAGAGAAGAATAAAAAGTTGTAGTAACAGGGAAGAACGAGCTGAACAAGTCTATCACTGTTGGTTGAAAGTTTTCAGGGGAATGATTCAGTGGATCAGATGACTGGAGGAAGAGCTAGAGGCAGCAACACATGTGAATCCCTCCCGTCTGTAACCTGAAGAGCGTAAAGCTAGATTGGAAATACTGAGTTGTGAGGAAGTAAGGAGGATATGAAGTTCAAAAGGAAAGGCAGAGAGATCTGAAAACCAGGTGACTAAGCTTGAATTATATTTGGAGACAGATAGCAAGTCTGTGTCGAAGCTGCCTACTTGACTGACATAGTCTAATTTTCTGCAGATGGGATTCTCTGGCTGCAGAGGTCTTGAGAGCTGATGCTAAATTCTTTTGGTCTAAGGTGAAGCATACTGGACCACTTTTGAGCCAGAAGGAGAAGAGAGATGGCATGCAGAGGCAGAACCAATTGAAATCTACTAAGTAGGCTACATGCTCCACAATTCTCTATAGAAAACCTCCAAAGCAATTCCCTGCAATACATGGAATCAGCACTGACTTTGCTGGAGAAAAATAAAAAGAGAGGGAGCACCTAAGTGAACGTGGCCCGTAAATCCAACATGCAATAATTTAGGAAGACAATAAGAGTGTAATTGCTGTGTCCGAACTCAGAAAGGATTGAAGCATACATACGCATTTCACCAAGCAGCAGAATTAGCTCTTTGTGATGATGTTCTGGAAGTGGCGAAGACCTATCTGAGTTAGAAGGATGATATGCAAGAGGCCTAAGCATACTGAAGTGTGTTGCAGGGAGACGTTGGCCTTTTCAGAGGGAAGAGCCCAGTGTACCAGTCAGCTGACTTTAAGGGGTTTTTAAATAAGGAGGCAGGTGAGAATTGCCTGAGATACTGACATGGGAAAACTTGCTTGCTGATCTCCCTTAGCCTGAGGGTAAAAGGGGTGATTTGGAGTGGGAAGAAACAACTAGATGGGGAGGGGGAGAAAGGTGGAGGAGTTCGTGCACTGGCCTAACTCCAAATCCAAGCAAAAGAGACAAGGAGGGTCTTCTCTGTCTCAAGGGCACAAGGGTTGTTTTAGTTAAAAATCTGTCTCCGAGGAAGAGAACAACTAAGGAGTGCCTTTTCTGTGGTGCTTTTCACCATCATACCATTGCACATCACTGATATCTACAGTCACAAATTAGACCCTTAACTACAGGAGTGTCTTTTCCAGAGACGGATACTAGTGGCTATTGTACCTGGAAAACAATTTTAATAAACTGCCCCAGTAGTTCTAAATTGACCCAAAAGTAATATATAAAGAGAGTTTTCTAAGTGATTGAAATCCTATCTTTCAGTCTCAGAGGGTAAACACGATGCTCACCACCTTTCTCAGAGTAGTTTCAGCTATGATTGATTTGATAATAGGTGGGATTCATTTTAATATCAGTGACAATAGAGGGAGAGGGCAATAAGAGTGGTACAGTATATCAGGTATTTAATGGATACAGCCTGAAAATCAATAATAATCCGTCAGTGGTGGCTGAATTTTTCAGTCAACTTAAGCAGATGAATGGGCCATAATGTCAGTCAGTAGTATTAGTCTATCCATAGGCTCACTCTTCCAGTAAATGAGAACTGTTGTTGATTAAAAATCCATTCTAGGGATGCCCACCAACATGTTAAGTAGTTCCTATCTTCCCAGAGGAGTGAAAGCATTCCTCTTTCTTTTTTCAGCTTTTATTCAGTGTCACTGATTTCTCACAGCATGTTTTCTTTCTAATTTCCAGAGGCTACACAGCACAACATTTTTGCATGCCATGACCTGTCATGCCAATGGGGTGGAAGTGTGGCCCTGTAAAGTTGCCCTATTCTGTGACCTGTCTGCAGTGTTATCTTGAACCAATTAGGCAATACCCTGCGCCACAATAATTGAGATTACAGAAAGGCACTCTTGGGTATCTTGTGACCCTCCCCGTTCATAGAGTAAATGAGCACCTCATCATTTAAATATCTGTCAGGCAGTATCTACTAGTATCTCCTCTGACAGATGGGGAATTGAGGCACAGAGAGCATCAAGAGTACTGTATTCAAAACAATTTGGTTGTATGTTGTTATTAATTCAGCCGGCTCTTTCCCAAAGCGAGTGGCAGCTAATGTAGCTTGAAGGGAATTATTCAATATTTTACATAAAAATGTTCAAAAAGTCATTTTTTCTTAGAAGTTAAAAGGCCCACACCCCATGGAAGTATTACATTGCATGTTGTTTTTTTATGAGAATCAAAGGCTGAAAGAAGTAACAGATGTGGTATCCAAAATAAAGAAATACCAAATACTGAAATAATTTTAGCTTTCAGTTTTTCTATTAAAGAACCTGTTTTGCAAAATTTTCAATTGGCTTTTGTCTAAAAATGAAAGTGCTAGCATGGAAAATTTGTGTTTTGGATACTTGTACTAGTACTTAATACAGTTGGTGTGAAATTTTCCAAATTTCAATTTTACCAAAAACTTTCACAGCAATTGACAAGAAAGAATGTGTTTTGTAAAAATACTTGTCACTTTTCAACCACTTTTAACAATATTAGCAACTTGGTTGCCCAGTCAGGTCCAGGGCATGGTGATACTAGCAACTGTGTGAGCATGCAGCAAAAGACAGTTGCTAGTCTGACGGGCATACAGTCTAAGGCCTGATTCTATAGATACACACGTGCACGCTCAGCTTTATGTCCTAAAAACAGTCTTATTGACTTCTGTTAGATTACTCATAATACATAAATATTTATACAGGTGCTTCACCTTGCAGGACTGGGATCCAATTATGTATAATATATAAGTATGTAAGTGTAGCATGGAAGGGAGTGGGTAGAATGAGGGGATGATAAAGTTATAGTATAAGGAATATACACAGTTATGTAGACTAGCTACAAGCTTAGCTTTTGAGTTTCAACTTCCCCTGAAAAGAATGAAGTAGCTGATGACTTCCTAACAGTCCACACCTGCCTAGTTATTGCCATCCATCATCTTAGTGTAGGTATTCCTTTAGATTATAGTAAGGGGTGAGGTGTGAAAACTAGATAGGTAAATAGTGAGGACTAAAGTGTTTGTAAGTTAGGGTGAAAGCAGGGACTGGGTAATGTGATTTGGATTGTTTCGTATTAATTAGCAGTTGATTGAAAAATTCTGCCTGAGGTAAATTAGTAGTGGGCATTCATCTCCAACACTCTGCCTTTAAAATGTCCTCGTCTGACCACAATCTAAACAAAAAGAACATTGCACTTTTTCTGATGATCTTCATAATGTATCTGTATGAAATTCTCCTGTCGTTCACACTTGTTCATCTGCTTCTCATGTCAATGTGTCCATTTCTCTGTGGTTTATCAGTAGCAGCTGCCAGTGAGGAGATTGTTCTAGTTCAAGTGGAATTTATGCAGCAAAGGAGGTCTATGGGTTCAATGAGCAGAAAGATAAGACTGACTTATTACCCAGGAGATGGTTTCCCTCCCCCGCCTCTTGAATTCAGAGTCAAGATGACAGAATAAGATGAGATTCGTAGTACCTCTGTTTTTGCTGCCTATGCCATACCTTCTACAATCAGTGCCACTAATGCTGCTCATGGTGGGGTGGCTGGGAAGAATTGACCTGCGGGTTTAAAAAGAACACCTAACAAAAGCATTTCTAAAATTCCGTAGGCTGAGAGAAGTGTAGACGTGTAATCTGAAGAAGTGAGTTTTACCCATGAAAGCTCATGACCGAATAAATGTGTTACTCTTTCAGTTGCTATAGTGCTACTTGTTATATTTGAAGCTACATGTATAGGATGTTTAGTGAACTGTCTGCTCATGTTTTAGCTGGGGGAAAGGTGATAGCATAATCCAGATTTAGCATCCCAAGAAGAATTTGATGCTTTCAGATCAGTATCTAGTAAGTAAAGGTGCAAACAAAACCATGTGGGGCAAAGTCACATAATGTAACGCAATTGTAAGAGACTTCTTAGGAAAGGCCTGGGACTGAGCAAATTTGTAGCTCAGTTGATTCGCTGCGGATGGTAAGGTAGGTCTTTTCCATTTGAAGATTAAATGTTGATATGGCAGTGTGTGGAACTGTATGGCAATCCAACAGTGCTGTGTGTGTATGTGTGTGTTTCCTGCTCACTGCACTTAAAAAGAACACATCACTATCCCATACTGCCTGAAATCTCTTAACATGCATCAGCACAATTCCTCACAATTAAAAATAAATCTATGATTGGCAAACGTGTATCTGACTAATTAGGCTGATAAGCTTAATCATGATGGGCTTCCACTCTCCATTCCCTTACCTTCTGCTTCTGGCCAAACAAAATAAGCAGGAATTAACACCTGATTCCAGATTCTCAGTGATGGCTATAGTGGAAATAGACTCGTCAAAAGCGAGAATACCACAAGGACACCCTTCTCCACCATGCACACACCCATCAGAGCACTGAGTCTGGAGCCACAACTCAGCTTTACAGATGTAAGAGGTTCAGTGCCCAGATCCTCAAAGGTACTTAGCTATTGCTTTGCTCAGGATTGTAATGCCTAACCCTTAGGCAACCTGTCACATAGTGGAACACACTGTTGGACTGTCATACACATCATGGGGAGAGCTAGATACCTGAGAAGGGATTCTCAGAAGTCCGCAAAGCTGCATCTACACTACAGAGCCATTTCAAAGGAGTGTCTTTCGAAAGAGAGGAGTCGAAAGACGTCCTTTCAAAGCAGATCATATACACACGGACTGGGGCTGGCGCCGTCAATACGCACCGTCGAAAGGGCCAGCCACCCTTTTGAAAGGGGCTAGCGAGCCCATCGAAAGAGAGCGTCTACACATACCCATGCCCTCTTTCGAAAGAAGGGGCCAGGAAACGCTCAGGCTGGGGCCTCATGGTGGACAAGCCCTTCCGGGGCTGCAGCTGGCCTCCCTGTTAAAGGGCCCCTCCCCAACACCCTTGGCCCACACAGCATGAGTCCTGCAGAGCTGCTATCAGCGCTGCAGACACAGTGCCCACCAGACACAGCATGGATGAGCAGCAGCTGGAAACCCTGCTCGCTGCTGCCAGCAAAGCGGTTGTCCTGCTGGGCACAGCAGTGGTGGCTGCTCTGCAGATCCTGTTTGGGGAGGCCCTCCCAGAGGCAGCCAGGGATGCCCAAGACCCTCAGCTCCTTTGGCACGCCCCCAAGGGCTCTGCTGGATCTGGAGCTTCCCCACCAGCTCAGAGTGGTGAGAGCACCTGGTCATGGGGGAGTGGGACGATGACTGGCAGCTCTGGAATTTCCAGAGGCAGCAGCAGACCTTTGTGGAGCTCTGCCAGTGGCTGTCTCCCATGCTGAGACATCAGGGCACCTGAATGTGGTGCACCCTCCCTGTGGAGAAGAGGGTCGCGATAGCTGTCTGGTACTTGGCCACTCCAGACAGCTATCGCTCCCTGGGACACCAATTTGGTGTGGGCAAGGCCACAGTTGGGGCCATCACAATGGAGGCAAGGAGGCCCAGGCCATGCACCCACTGGGTGCTGGGATCCCAGTACTGGGGGCCTGGGGTGGGGCCAGGGCAGGGTCTGAGTATCTTGCATACCCTCATGGGTGAGCCTGCCTCCCCCCAGCAGGTAGTGTGCACCCTCAACGTGATGCGCCTCCAGAGGCTGGTTTGCATCAGGGACCTTGGCGCAGCCATCGTGGGCTTTGCTGTGCTTGGGTTTCCAAATTGCTTTGGGGCCCCCAATGGGACCCACATACCCATCCATGCCCTGAAGCCCAGCGGAGGACTATATATAAACAGAAAAGGCTACCACTCCGTGGTCCTGCAGGCCATAGTGGACAGCTGGGGCTAGTTCCAGGACATCTATGTGGGCTGGCCTGGCTGCACCCATGACACATGGGTTTTCTGCAATTTGGGCCTGTGCCACCAGCTGGAGGCAGGGACCTACCTCCCCCAGAGGGAGATCCCACTGGGGGACACCACAGTGCCCCTTGCCTGGCGGCCGATGTGGCATATCTGCTCCAGCCCTAGCTCATGCAGCCATGTACGGGCCACCCCACACCTAGCCAGGAGCTTTTTAATACCCAGCTCAGCTATGGATGCAATGTGGTTAAGTGAACCTTTAGCTATTTCAAGGGCTGGTAGCACTGCTTCCTGAAGGTGGGTATCCTCAATGTCCCCCAGGTGGTGGGTGCCTGCTGCACACTCCACAATAGTGTGGAGAGCAAGGGGGTGGGGTCTTTGTACAGGGTTGGGTGGCTAAGGCCAGCACAGGCTACTCCTAGCTGGCTGCTGCCCCTAACTGGCAGGTCCACCATGAGGGGATCTGCGTATGTGAGGCCCTGTGCCAATACTTTGACCAGGGGCCCCAGTAAGCACTGCCCTGGCCAACCCCAGCGGGTCTACCACACATGCCCCTCCACCCCATGCACCCCACATTTCCACCCCCCACTATCAGCCTCCTATGCCCCCGCACACTGCTCCCTACCTCCCACACACCACCCTCCACCTCCTGCACACCACCCTGGGTGGACTCAGAGGGGGTGTCCTGGGACTCCTTATGTCCCTGGCTGGTGGCCATGTTGCTCCAGTAGCCACTGGGAGTCTAGCTGAGGCGTGCAGGGGCACCACATGCATTGGCTGCTGCCTGCATGCTCTCAGCTTCCTGCAATGGGGTTTCTTGGTGCATGCAGATTTAAGGGCTGCTGCACACACAGACCATAGAGTCCCACAGGCACAGAGCAGCACGTCTCCATGTTCCACTTAATTAGCATCATGGAAAGAGCAGGTCGTGGAGCATCTACACATGCCTGCTTTCATAATAAGCTTTTGAAAGGGGCGGCTTTTCCTATTTCATGTTTAGAAGAGTGATATCGGAAGCTGGGCTGCATATCTTCAGTTTCATTTTCATAGCGTGTGGAGATGCACCACGTGCTCTTTCGACAGAGGGCCTGGACCTTCACAAATAATGCCTGGTGTAGATGCAGCTCAAGTGAAGCAGTGAGCCACCTATTTTAACAAAGAATGAAGTGCTGAGAAGAACAGCTGAGATACCCAAGTGGCTTACTTGACTGATGGGCCAGCGTGCCTCTGGCAGCTTGGTATTCACAGCTGCAAACCTTTTCCTGGAGTTAGGCACTTAAATCAGGTCAGCTCCTATAATGCTCATGCCCTAACAGCCCAAAAACATGTCTTTCTTTCTCCTCACATGTCCCTCTCAGCGCTTGTTATTTTCCCCCCCTAATATACTTACAGGCAAGGAGGGTGTGAAAGAGGCTTCTTTTTTCCTGGTCTATTAGTTGTTAGGAGAACAGTGAGATTATAGTTCTCTGGTATTACATATTGTATAAGCAGCAGGGTGCAGTCGCTTCCCTGAAGATAGGCTGAAAGTCAACTCCAGATACTGAGGTCTTCTATCTCGCTATTTTCTCAGGGATTAATTCAAAACGACTGTGTTTCTTGCACCATACTTACCTCAGCTGGCATGCTGGGGCTTCTGTTTACTGGATTCAGAAATGTCTTGTCTCATAATCCTCCAATCCTCATGTCTAATCCTGTGCTCAACTCAAATGTTTCTTGATTGTATTGGATGTTATCACATCCTATTGACTGCCTGTGTTTGCTGCTATCTCCAGGGGGTGTTCATCCTGTTGTAATTAACAGCTTATTTGATTCAATAGTAACAGAGGTCAGGCTGTGTGTTTATTATTTCGGTTTTGATGGATTTTTCTTTCTATTGATATCGTCCTTTTTAATTACTTTTAGATATTAGTTTATATTTTTTTCATGCTTGCCTATATTTCTGAGTGCTTGATAGAGTCCTGTATCAGAGAGCTTTGGATTTCCAACCCCACGACACCCCTTTAATTTTGAAGGGAGCACATAGTTTCCATGTTTCTGCTGTGCCAATTGACTAATAAATTTGCAGTCTTCATTTGAAAAAGGCAAAGAATCCTGATTTTCTGATGCTTTTGGAAACAATTGTGTGTCCTTATTAAAGTCCTTATTGTAAGCTAAGAAAATGCTTGGTGGTTGTTATTCCTTTGCGAAGCTGAATTTCTTCTACACAGTACACCTGAAAAGGGAGTGGCAGAATTTGAAAAAGCATAACATGCACTTTGTTTTTTTTTTCATTGTTGACTTCTACTGCATTGATAGTGCTGGACTTCTGCATGCCATCGAGATGGCATTTTTGAAAGCTCTGCATTCATGATCTTGGAAGTATACAGTGTCTCAATGATGTTTAACCATTTAAAATATTCTATCCCATTATAAAAAAGTTGCAAACTTGTTAGGCCTTGATTGTGTGTTCATTGTGATCTATAGCAAATACAGACTGGAATATTGCAGCATTTGACTTTTAATAATTATTTTGGAACTTCCCAATTGTAGCAGCATCTGAGAGACAAGTTTAGAAGGAAAGTGTGAGATGAGAAAAACCCAGAATGGACCTCCAGTGGTCCCAAGCTGAGGTATCGCAGTCTTTGAATTTGAGGTAAAAGGTTATGCTGCTCTCTTCCCTTGTGACTGGTACATGCACTATTCAGTTGTATTTATGCTTAGTACATTTAATTTCTCTTGCTACAGCTGTTGTAATATCTGAAGTAAAGTAATATGTGCTTTTAGTACTTAAAATTCACTTAGGAAACCAAAAGCAACTCCTGTAAAGATGTACATTTATGCAGTTGTTGGTTTTTTTCTCTTCTAAGACAGAAACAGTCAAAGTTTCCCTCCCCCAGTAGCATCTCTTCTCCAGAATTATTAACTGAATTGCTATGGGATCTCCTTGAAGGACTCTTTCTGAAATAACTTACTCTAGATGTATCATTCACCAGCAATCTTGGCAGTATATAGTATCTCTTAAGTGTTCCTCACCATAACATCTCAGTGGGTGCCATAACATATTCTTGTCACTGCAGTGTCTCATATATCCTGTATAATGTGCTGACATTCTGTAAATGCCAAATGACTATTTGATTTTTGAGAAATGTTAGCTAGACCTTATAACTGGATCCTATTTACTTAAGACCTGATTCAGCAAAGCACTGAATGAAACACATGCTTAATGTTGGGCTTGTGAATAATCCTAGGGATTGCAGTATTTACTAAATTATATGACTCTAAGGCTATGTCTACACTAGCACAAATCTTCAAAATGGCCATTTTGAAGATTACTAATGAGACCCTGAAATGCATATTCAGCACCTCATTAGGATGCCCCCAGCCACGGCACTTCGAAATTGACGCATTTCACTGCTGATAGGAATAGGGGGATTTCAAAGTTCCTGGGGTCCTTTTGAAAAGGATCCCCATCTGGACGAGCTGTGTAGCAGTGAAACGTGGCAATTTCGAAGATCTGCGGCCGGCAGCATGGTAATGAGGTGTTGAATATGCATTTCAGTGCCTCATTAGTAATCTTCAAAATGGCCATTTGCATGGCCATTTTGAAGATTTGTGCTAGTGTAGACATGGCCTAAGTGGGACTACTCACGTACTTAACATTAAGCATATGCTTAATTGGTGTGTAGAATCCGGGCCTTGAAGTAGCATTAAATATTAAATTCTTCTTTTAAACGTTGCCCTTCAACTAATATGAAGAAATACCTCACTCCAGTCCTCTCCCAGAAAAAAACAAAGTATAAAGTACTAATGAACTAAAACAAAAATAGGGGAACTAAAAGTGGTATTCAACTTCGTTGATCAATCACCCTTTTCATGTTATCCTCATCTGTGCCTCGTCTATTTAGATAAATTCTTTGGAGCAAGATCTTATCTTTTAACAGCTAGTGTGTCCATTGCAGATTCACAGTACAAATAACAATAAATCAGAGAAGAGGTGTTTATGAGTATTATACCTATGTATTTACTGGCTTTCTCACTAGCGAATCTGCTACACCCCTTGCAACAACCTGACTTTTAAACAACTTGGAGGTGGTGCTCTGGGGCCTGGGATGCCCAGGGCTTCGGGGAGGGGAGTGTTGGCATAGTGAAGATCCCAGATGGCAAAAGGATCCTCTCCATTATCCAGTATATTTGAATATCTAACAACCTCGAGTTCCCCAGGATGCTGGATATAGATGAGTTTACCATATTTTAGTTACAGACCCCTGCCATAAGGTAATAGTAGCTTGCTTGAATAGACATGGATTTGTCCATTAGCCCACAGGAACAGTGCCTAACTGAAACAGTAAATGGTGGAGAAAGAATGAAGCAATGTCTATTCACAGAATAAGTAACTATAGTGTGCATTAGGGTCCTGGATTAATCAATTAAACATATGCGACCTCTGACACTACCAGAAAAATGGCATGGTAAAGAAGGGCAGGGAAAAACAGGAAACAAGCTTTTACTTAAAAATGGGAAGATAGCGTTAAATTAGTCTGTTCTATAAGCACTGTTATCAATAGGGTCAACAGGAGCTAGGTGGTGGCGGACCTGTTCCACATCCCTGAATGGATGGGGCCAAGAGCAGAAGGCAGGGGGCCTAGGGCAGACAGCTCTTAGTGCACTGGCACCACAGCATCCATCTCTATCTTCCCTCAGAGCCACACGGAGCAGCCCTGCTGCAGCACATCAAAGGGGCCCAGAGCTCTGACCACCACCACAGCCAAAGTAGCAGTGGAGGTGGTTGGAGCTCCAGGCCTCTTCAAAATGCTGGGCCCCATGGCAACTGCTCTGGGCCTGGCTGTCGTTTAATATTTGATTAGACAAGGTTCTGAGCACCTTCCACAATGCTGCTGAGAAACCTCAATTCCTGTCAAGCGTAATGGAAGATGAGAACACTCAGCACCTTTTCAGTGGTTCTCGTCCTGTCACAGGATTAGTCCTTAGTCTTCCATCATCCTAACATGAAAAGAAAAGCTCACTTCCAATGGCAGGAAAATAATAGTTATAGCATTTTAAAGTATGCATTTCACACCTTAGTGAATGGGGAAAGGAAGGAATAAAGAATGAACAAAACCTTGATAAGTCACTAATGAAGGGATTGGCATGCAATGTTTACTGAGTTATGTGGAAGCACTGAATTTCTCACCTCTAATGGACAATGCAAAGCAATTAACAAGCTGCAGGTTTTCACTCTAGGTTCACCCATTTCAGCAATCTTTGCCAAGATCTTTCCAACTAATTTAAAGTACTATTCACAAGATAGGTGACTGATATTTTTGCATTCAGGAACAGGATGTAAAAAAGTTACCTCTAACACTTTCTATGGATGCTTGCCAAGTATCATTATGTTCATTACAAAGTGAGGATCAGAAGGAACTACTTAAATGAACAAAGCTAGAAATGTGTGAGATTCTTACAAACAGCTGCAGAGAGTTAGCATTGTTAGAAAGAGGTGTTTTTCCAAAGTTCACAAGAGCCAGAAAATCAAAGAGACTATTATATGGTCTCTAATGACAAAATAGCTTTACTGGAGGCAGCTTAAGATTAAACCATTAAAGGTGGAGCTCAGGATGTGACAGAGAGCAGAATTTGCAGTAGCATTCTGCTCATTTGGGAGGAAATCCTGCCTCGCCATTCCTCAGGTGCTCCAAGTATATGAGTGAGCTGAATGCCAGTGATTTTTTGCAGTTCTTTCCATGGTTGCATGGCAGGGGAATTTGTACATCAGCAATGAGAGAAATACACAACCATGAGATCTGTGGGCTGGAAAAACTAGATGAGCATGATGGTTCTGCCTATCTCATGTGGACATGTGACAGTGAATGCATAAAAGACTGTGAAGCACTGAGATACATTGGTAAGGTGGGGGTGGGGGGCCATATGCAGACCTAAGATATATAGAGCTAGATGTCTAAATCCTCTTTGTATCTGCAGGTGGCTGCACATACAAAAACAGAGGTGTTACTATTTCAAGGATCACCATGGCAGCAATCGAGTGACTTTGAGTGCTCCTCACTTTAAGCAAGAATTTGGCCCCTCCTACGTCAATGTGGATAAGTGATTCCAAACTTTCCTACTCAGCATTTTTATGGATGAGCCTTAGAATAGGACTTCCACTTGGCTGCAATACAGAGCTTCTCCCCAGCTAACCCAGGGACTCACTGCCATATTCACAGTCTTTTTCATGTGGTTTTATTCCTGAATTTAAAAAAAAACAGTCTCTCAGCTCACCCTTTCTTTTGTAGGCTTTCATTGGCTTCCCTCCAAGGGGACTTTGGCATGGCTCCCTTACTCTTCCTCCCTTCTCCAGCCGGCTCCTTCTCACAGGCAGCCCTGTTCACTTCTGACTCTCTGGGAACCCCTGCCCTACAAGTTGAGTGATAGGTGCTGTCTCACCCGCTTCATGGCTCTAGTGCAGAGGAGCTGGAGCTGCTTTAGTCAGCCACACTGTGACACACCTATATACACGTTTGGTGAACCATGACTGCAAAAAGGGCCAACACATACAACTATGCTACAGGCTCTGCACATGTCTTGGACCACGTCTCTGAGCTTACAATGGCCCATGATGAAAACATCTACCTTTGTTTTTCTGGTTCTTTTCTTCCTTATCACCACTCTTGCATAGGCCTGGTCCTCCAATTATTGGAAGGTGTGCACTGGAGTGTATCTCCAGGCCTGACAGAGTGAGGCAGACTCCAGGAGGCAAGCATACATCAGTGGGACCTCATGTTCCGCTCACACTCACCCAGTTTGGCACCTCTGTGTTCCTCTCCTCTCTGTTGAGCATCTCCCCTTAGCAGCATTGCAGAGAAGGTCATCACAGACTTTAAAGTCAGATGGAACCATCATGCTCCTCTAGTATCAGCTCCTGAACATTGCAGGCCATGTAATGTCACCTACGGACTCCTGAAATGGACCCCAACCTCTGGCTGAGATACTGCAGTCCTCAACTCATGGTTTAAAGACCTCACATTACAGAGAACTCACCATTTACATCAACTGAAACCTGCAGTTTAAATCTGCAAGTGACTTGTGCCCAATACCACAGAAGAAAACATGCCCAGGGGAAAATTTCTTCTCAGTCCCAATTATGGAAATCAATAAGATTCTGAGCATGTGGACAAGACCCACCAGGCATACACCTGGAAAATAATTCTCTGTAGTAAGTCAGAGACCCACTCTCCTGATCTAGTGTCCCACCTCTGGCTACTGGGAATTTTTGCTGCTGGCAGTTGGCGATGGACCACATGCCACTGTAGGCAGTCCCATCATAACATTGCCCCCATAAACTTTTCAAGCTCCATTCTGAAGCCAGTTAGGTTTTGTTCTGCATCCCAGTGCTTCTCTTGGAAGCCTCTTCCACAACTTCAGTTCTCTGATCGTTAGAAACCTTTGCCTAATTTTGAGCCTAAAATGTTGATGGTCACTTTATATCTATTTGTTCTTGAATGCACATTGATGCTTAACTTAAATACCCCTTCTCCCTTCCTGGTATTTATCTTTTTGATGTATTTATAGACAGCAATCATATCTCCCCTCAGCTTTCTTTTGGTTAAGCTGAACAAACCAAGCTCTTTATGTCTCCTCTCATAAGACAGATTTTTCTGTTCTTCAGATCATCCTAGTAGTGCTTCTCTGCACCTGCCGCAGTTTGAATTCATCTTCCTTGAGCACGGGAGACAAGAGTTGCACGAGTATTGTAGATGAGGTTTCACCAGTGCCTAGTATAATGATACCAACTTCCCTGTCTCTACTGGAAATACCTCATCTCCTGGGGCTGCATTACCATTTTCATGAAGAGTGGACTAAATGTTTCTTGGAACAATCATCATCATCATCAATAACCATAGGCTCAGTGCTGTTGGTGTCTGATGCCTCTCTCACTCTCTCCATCTTTCCCTGTCCAGTGCAGAGTGGCTTAGTTACTGTAGACTAGCTCCGCACCAATCTACTACATCTTCTATCCATTCTTTGTGGGGTCTGCCTCTCCTATTCAAACCGTCCATTATGCCGAACACCAGGGTCTTGATTTTTCATTCGTTGTTCATTCTGCAAATATTCCCAAATAGTTGTAGCTTCTGTTTTATAACGTTCTGCAGCAGGTTCTCTTTTGGCTGTATCTTTCTGTATAATTCCTCCTTGGTGACCTTCTGCATCCATCCTATTCTCAGAATCTTTCTAGAACAATTCCTTTCGAACTCCAATATTCTTCTCTTCGTATCTTTCATTATCACCCATGTCTCACATCTGTACAACACGCTGCTGAATACACGTTTTCAAGATGCTCAGCTTCGTTCTTCAGCTAATTGCTTTGCTTTTCCAGATCTTATCCATCGCCTTCAAGCTCACTTTTGCTTTTGCTATTCTAGTCACTATTTCCTTCTTACAGTCTAGATCATATGTTATGTTGCTCCCCAGGTATGTGAACTTCTCTACATTTTCTAGTTCAATACCATCAACACTGATCTTCCTATTTCCTTATCTCCAAATACCATTGTTTTTGTTTTATCAATGTTCATAATCAGTCCGTACTGCTTCCCTTCTTTGTTGACTGGTTAACATCCTTTGATAGCTCCCCAATTTTTAGACAGCTGTGGTCTGACTCTTTCACAAGGACTAGGAACTTTTAATGCCATCTGAAGACAATGGGTGTGCTACATCTTTAAATGTACCTTATGTATAAATTGTAGTGACAGTGGCTAGGATCCCTGTGTCCTTTTGAATCGCCAGGTGCTGGGGCAGCTGTCTCTTTTGCCCAGAGCACTTTTGGGTTGTGTCCTACCTTTTCTTTAACAAAATAGTTACCATGTTTTAAATGGGGACATTATATTTTTCATCCTCAAAGAACTCTAACAGCTGAAGGAATTTCAGAAATATTCATTTTTAGTCGGAGAGCAACAATAAAAAATTACATCCCCAAAAATGAATGTTCCAGAGAAGTAGGAGTGTAAGACAACAAGGAATTATAATGTGAAGTATTTTGCAACTTTACTTATAGCAGGTGCTGCTCAGGGCCTAATATAATAATACAAAAAACACTGCTATATAGAGAAGGAGAAATATCACAGGGTACTTGGAAAGAAGATTAATAGCAATTAAATTTGTGAAGAAAATGTCTGTTACTCAGATTTGTAGTGCTCTTGAACACTCATTCAAGCTTACCTGACCAGCTGCTGTCTATTCTCTGCTTTAATGGCTCTCCTTCATGCAGATGACACATTGTTGTATGGAAGGTCTGTTTCCATGGGTTTGGTCTTCTTCTCCTATCACCATTTCTCCTTTCATTTAATATTGGAGTTATTTCTCCATTTCAAAATCAGAAAAGGTCATTTGGAAAATTTTTAACAGCCGGAAGTTCCCCTATGTAGTGGGAAGTATGAGGTGTGTCTCTCTATGTGCCTCACCTTGCAAGCACTTGTGCATGTGAATGCTGTCAGTCTGGACCAGCCTATCTCTTGGTAAACCCCAGCTGAAGACCATAAGGTGGGGGGGCTGCATGATGAATTTTCCAGGGTTTCTATTGGATCGTTGCATCAAGGGATCAGGACATTGTCCTCTGGGAAATGAGCTGTGGGACTTAGCTATCAATCCTGTAGACTTTTTGGATCCTTGGGAGGCCAGAACCATTTGTGAAGGTTTTGAGACTTTGAACCAGTTGTTTGGTCTTGGTAGATCCCTGCTTCCAAGCCGTATGGCTCAAATGGGCTAGGGATCTGCAAGGATTCCCTTTTTTAAAAGAGATCCTCACCTTCCACCTCACAAGCAAGCTGATACAGGGAAATAAAACAAAGGGATATCTCTGTGAGACCAGTGGTCTCTCACTTCCATCCTGCCTAATACGGGATCAGTTACCTCTGCCTTCAAAGCTCCCACCCTATGTGGCTGAAAAGCCTGACATCAGAGTCCAGGTTCAATATCTGTCTTCAAGGTGCAAGGACCTGAGTGTTAAGGCTCCTCCCTGCCACTGATTTTGGAAGCACTGTCTGGCTCATTGACTGATGGGGCCACTGACATAAGGATTTGTATCTGTGGATGGTGCAGTAGGGGTTATTTATTTATAGAACTTTGAACCAGGAGGATGCTGGGAGTTGGTGAATTTAAGTTACATTTTAACTTCACCAAGTCACATGGATCTAGGGTGCGAAATAGCTTGAGTCTACTGTTGCATGAATATAAGAAGTCTCTTTTTTTATTTGTACCAAAACAATTATCTGCATTATTGTGCATATACTATGTTATAGGGACACTGTACTGATAACAAAAAAAAAATCACCTTCTTTGCTCTGCATGAATTATAGATCTGTAAAGATAAAGCAGAATTCATCTCCTCAACTTCCTATTACAGCATCTGTAATTTATGCCACCTGGCATAAATTAATGAGATAGTAAATAAACTGAAGTAAACAGTTCTGTGTAAGTTTATACTAGGTGAGGATCTGACCCTTTACTTCTGCTATTCTGAACTACAGAGGAGAAGCGAGCCCACAGAAAGCACGGTAAGGACCTGCCAGACACCTATTACACATGCAACAGATGCAGCAAGGACTGTCACTCTCATGTGGGCCTTCATAGTCACAGTCGACACTGCAAATGATGATCCCAAATGGAACTATGAAGGGCACGATCCATAGTCTATGTAGACTGAAGGATGCCTACTCTGAACTACCTTCGTCAAGCACCCATGCAGAGTTAAAATGTGTCAGTGAAATTCAGCATGGGTACTAGACACCCATTGAGCAGCAATACGTTTCAATCTCAAGATCTGTGTGTTGTAATTATGCTAGGCACTAGCATTGTGTTTGGATCTGTGCAAGACACACACATAAATATTCAATATTGTGATCATTCCATTTATATGGAAGGATTCGTACCAGGCAACAAGGAGAATACAGAAAGCCATTGTGAATATATGGCATCTGATTTTGGAGTTGACTTTTAATCAAAATGTATGGCAGCTTTGAGGCTAAAACCTTATTAAATAACAGGATTTGTCCAATTGTTCCTATACTTTGGAAACGTATTTCCTTCATTTTACGGTGATAGCCTTGTGTGCACGGCTGGCATAGCTCTTTATTCTGAATTCATTGTGAATGTGGAGAAAACCCATATTTTTCGTGGTATTATAAATTCACGCATTTGAATTATTCAATTAATAGTTGTTTTAAAGGTTGGACAATTCTATCATTAACTCAAGTTTTCATTCAGTTTTGGTATCATTCCCTCATTAAACATTCTATAAGAGGATTTCGCTTGAGTCAGAATACTTAATTTACTGTGCAATAAATCTATTCTTTTAATGAGTTTATTCCTTTTTAAACATATTAATTAAAATTGGTTGCGGAAGTGAGAGATACAATAAATGGATAAAGTAGTGTCCAGGCAAAAGGTTAAGGATTTGCTCTCATTATATGAAATGAAACTCATTCTGGAGGCTCCTCATTAATGGAGAATATTCCTCTCTTACATGCACTAACAAGAAGTTCATTACTCAATGACCCTCTGCTTATCTGGGATTATGATTTCTTTTTCTCTTTAAAGCAAGACTTGATCCTCTAGAAGCCAACATGGCCATGCCTGTTGTATCAGCTTGACTTAATGGTGAAAAATAGTCACAGATTCAGTTATTTTTAGCTGAGATATTGCCTGACTGGACAGGAAGAGGCTGTTGTAAAAGTAAAGGACAATGTCAGTGGAGATAAAGCTGAACTATGAAAGTGGGGAGAAAAGATCTTGCAAATTTAATTCACGGAGTGGGAATTGAAATGTCATTGCCTCACTCAGCGGGTTAATCACTTTCTAATTTAAACTGGCAAATTTTATAATGGCACTGTGAAATTAGCAGCATTTTATTGCGTTAATTATCTGTAGGACACTATATCATTAATTCTAATAAATGTAAATGAGACTGTCTCTCCTAGGACAATATATAGGCAAGGTGAATTTTTAGTGGCTATTTACTGGATTTTAGACAAATCTTCCCTTCCCCATCTCCCCGGAAAAGTACATTCAAACATGTCTTATTGCACTGCACAGTATTCTCTGCATTTTATTCACTAAAATATATAGAGTTTGTAGAAGGTCATGATGGTTCCTTGCTCATTTGAGCTAATTTTCACTCAGGGCAAAGCTGATGGTGAAAATCACTGTCAGGTGTATTATAACTAAGACGGTTAGGCATGTGGACACTAAGTATATTAACTCAATAATCAGACCTGGGTTTTTGTGTGCGTTTGACAGACTTAAAATCCCCACTTAACTTGTGTGTTTGTCAGAACAGACAAGATAGTGCCCTTCTGGAAGGCCTGTCACACAACGTGGTAGCTACTGAAGATGTTAGGCCATTTAATGAAGCAGATGACTTGCAACCTTCTCAAATGAGAAATAAAGCTGAAGGCCAGGAGATTCAAACGCTAGTTAGGTTAAGACACAGGATGGGGAAGGATCACGTTGGCCTGGCATGGAGGTGGATGGGTGAGGTTCCTCTACGTTAGGAGCTTTGAATAAATACTGAAGCCTTTGGATATTTACTCAATCCTATTGAGCATTATCACCTTTCAACCGATACTCAAGATTAAGCATCCAAATGTCAAATGATAAAGGTGCTGAAAAATAGTTTGTGACCCAGTGTGCTATCATCGATTCCAAAAGGTTTTGTGTCACATTTGATGGACAATCATTTCTCTCCTTCTCTGACACAGCTGGCATTTAAACTGCCTAGACTACTCAGCATTGGCTGTACAGTTAAACTGGGGCCTGATGCTAAACCTCGAATGGGACACCTAAACAGCCCAAGTATTTTGAAGTGAATCTGCTGTCTGCTAATGACACTCATAATTGCTTTATTGATTGCCCATAATAACAGTGGCTTTCATTAATTTTTTGTCATCTCTCTCTCTCTCTCTCTCTCTCTCATTGTAATAGCTGTTGCAGTGGGATGCAGGTCCAAAATTGTCCTGTTCTTAGGATGGCTTGTCTGCAGCCCCACTGTTTTGGTCATACCTCAGCATACCTGGTTCCTCTGAAATAATCTCCTTAAGCCTTTCCCCTAAAAGATCTGTAAGCTGTTGAAGGTCATGCTTGTTCTCTTTGCAAGATCAATATGCCATTAAATTGTGACAATTGTTACTACCTGACTATTAAGTTTTCAATCATGCCCTCAATAATCCAGATAAAATGATGAGCTGTTTTAACCTCACAGGTTGCTGTTAACCATTGACAATAAAGCCCAGCCTGGTGGTATAACCCTTGTGGAAAAGCTTTTGGAGCTACTTTGTTTTCTGTTCTTGCTTTATGCACATTTTATAAAATGTTTACTCCTAGTAGGCCAGACTTAGGCTCAAATCCTGGGCTGAAACTAAGGAGCTCAAAAGTGATTTATCCCATCTTAATCCTTCCCTGATCTTTTGCTGGCTCTATATTGTCAGAGCCCTGGTGACAGTAACCAGGGACACTAACTGGAGAAATACTTGGCCATTCCCTCTTTTCCCCAACCATACATATATTCTGTGCTGTCACACAAGGAGTAGCTGGTTTGGGCACTGTTATGCCTGCTGTATGGCACTACAGGAACTCAGCCTCCGCGCTATACTGGAGGGAAATTCTTGGGCTTGTTTTGGCTTTCGGGTCACTTTGGCATGTCAGAGAGAAGCTGCAGTACAAGGGAGTGTCTAGGCCTTTGGGTCTAATTTAGTGTCAAAACTGGGACATTTGTAACAGTAAAGTTCAGTCCTCGTAGGGACTAATGGGATAACAAAGTGTCTAGCTACCACTGGAAAAATCTCAGTACTAATAAGTTCCTTCCCTTTTCCCTTCCTTAGGAATCAAAGTAGCTACAGGTCAAATCCTATTTGTCTCACTCACACATGTAAGCTCAGTGCACTGGGCCCATAAGGAATACAAAGTAGATTGAACACTAGAAACTGCAGTTACCACCCTCTGTAAAACTATGCTAAAATCTCAAAGGCTGCACAAGATATTAGACTGCCTACAGGCAACGTTCTGTTATTAAAGCAGCCTCAAATTGTGAAGCCAAACACCTGAAAACATCTGGCTGTTTTGATAGCTAAGCAAAAGCCCACTTTGTCCAGCAGCAATCTTGAGCTTGCTTTCCTTCAGCAGGTTGGTTAGCATAAATCTACAGAAAGATAAGAAACTACAAGGCTTCAAGTCAATTAAACCTTTCACTGATATAAGGGTATTTTAGAGTTGCCTGAAATCTCATGTCTATTTCCTAGATACTTTCTTAGACACTATTAATTAGGAACATAGATCCTATTTTAATGGCACTAATAATGCAACCCAACTGATTCTTCTGCTTTTAGAGGTAAGAAAGGAGCAGAATTTTATTTCAGAGAGTTTCACAATATTTTCTAATTCTTCAGTTCAGTTGTTTCCATCTTCTACAGTTTAGCTGCATTCTAACTATATCCAAACTATGGGCTAGGTTCTATGCAGTGTGACCACCAGCCATTGCAGGACCCAGGTCAGGAGGGAAGGAGGTCCCTGGCTCCACATCCCCGGAAGGGGTGGGGCCTACAGTGAAAGGGGTGGGGCCTATAATAGAAGGAGCGAGGACTGAGACAGTCAGCCTTTAGTGCTGCTTGGACTAGAGCATTGGGCCCCACCACTCACCATTGTGTGGAGTGGTAAGCAGTGCTGCCATAGCAGTTCAAAGAGGCCTATAGCTTTGTCTGCCACTGCTGTTACTTTGGCCATAGTGGTGGCTGGAGATCTGGGGACCTTTGAATTTCTGGACCCCTATGCAACTTCCCCTTTTTCCCCCTCACTCCCCTCTCCTCCCTATCAGTGGTCCTGGTTCTATGATGCAACTGAGCAGCACTTGGTGTAGGATGAGGATTAGGGAGAAAAGTGGCCCTGATTCCTCATTTGGCTACCTATCATAAGTTAGGGTGATACAAAGGCTGCTCTGTGTTACACCCCCAGTAGGAGAGCTGACACCCACAGCTTGCAAGAGGTGTCACAGGTGTGAGCTGGTACATCGCACATTGCCAGAGGAATTGCTCCCACCCTCAACAGCAGAGCCCAGAAGGAACTACTAAAGGAGCAAGTGAGTGAGGTTCTGTGGTGTGCCATGTGCAAGAGGTCAGACTGGACGGTCATGATGGTCTTTCTGGGCCTTGCAATTAGAGTCTGAGTTAGTACCATAAAAAATAAGCCTTGTTTCCAACTGCACACCTATACTCAAGCGGAATTACCCGCTTCACTTGCGTGGAATCCCTTGAGTCTCCTGTTCAGGCTGGCCAGGCTGCAGCCTCCTGTCTACTGAGTGTGATGACTCAGCACAGCAAACTGAGTTCAAAACCAGAAAGTCTTTCCTTCAGGAGCTGTAATCAGCAGTGACTATAGCGGCCTAAATCAGTCTTTCAAAGTAATGTATTGTTTGTTCTCAGTGGAATAAATAAAGCATAACAAAAGACAGAGGCGTGTAAAGGTTTGTATCTAAAGCTTAGGTAGGGCTAGGTCACTCCACATGTCCCCACTTTTGGTGGGTGGGGTACATTCTACTTCCCCACAGTTCAAGTCTCTCTTTCCCTTGAACTCAGCATGAACAGAGGCAAAAGTTTAGAAAAAGAACACCAGTATTGTCCTTTAAGTGGTGGTGAATGGAGCTATCAGATGTGCTTGTCCACTTTCCTGTATAGGATTTAATCCTGGTAATTGTATAACAAACAACACAACAACAATCAAATAGATGAAATATAAAATATTACATGCACCTCCAGTGCCCTTCATAGAAACCATGATAAAGGAATAATCAGGTAACCATACAAGTAGTATTTGGCACTTGCAATGTCAGCCTGTTGAGAAAGGTTTGAACTCTGTATAGAGAATTTCTTCCACAATGTCTGTACGAAACACACTTGTGGAAGTTCGACAGCCAGATGATTAGTTTTGTTTTGTTTTGTTAAATTCACAAGGGTTTAGCTGACTCTCAGATTACCAATTTAGTTAAAATCCAAAGCTGTTCAAAATTTGGCTCAGTCCTGCCATTTATCAAACAATTCCTCTGAGGCTCATCTAGGTCATTAAAATATTGGCACTTGAATGCATCCCACAAATTCAGGGCTCAAGGTTAAAAAAAGAAATATCTAATCTAAAGATGACTTTATGTCTATCTATATCGTACACATTTATTAGTCATTTCTGATTATGTGAACGATGTGAGATTTTGAAAATTCTGTTTTAAACCTTCAACTAGATGTCAAGCTGAACTCTCAGCACTAAATTCTTCCTACAGAGAGAACTTTCTATACAGACAGTAACTACCACAGAGCATCAGAACTTCCAACATCAGCAAATATTACTGCTATGAACACATGACACCGAAAGGCTTTTAAATGCTTACATGGTCTGCTCAGAATGGACTTTTAAAGCAGTTTGTCTTCAGTGAGGACTGTTCATTGTGAAAACTTAAAAGGCAATGTTTCAGGCATTTTTGAGTAAACTAAAATGTATTAAAAAGGAAAAATGTGTGGGAAGGGCTGAGCTGGGTGAGGTGGTGAGGGCAGGTCAAGTGATTTTGGACCAAAGTAGAATGTGAGGACTTTAAGAGATGTTGCTCAAGCTTTGGAAAAAATTAAACAAAAAAAAAACAAAAACCAATCCTTTGGTGGCAATAGAGAAAATCTCAGCAAGGTATGAACTGCTGAAAATGACAGGTATATGCATATTTCAGTGGCTCTTATGAAAGGAATCACCATCCTGTATGTAGACAAACTGGACCTACACCTGAAATATTCATGGTTAACCTTAAAGGAAGCCTAGCTGCCTGAGTTAGCTAGTTAATTAAACACTGAATATCAGTAGACTGTATAATCAGAGGCTTATAACATTGCTGGTATCCATGCAAACCATAACATTCTGTAATCATATCCTCTGCAACTGCAAGGCTAGCTTTAGCTTGAGCAGCCTGTTTACTTTAATCATGCCAATCTTCTATAGCTGATCTGGACTTATATATCCCATACATGGGCAAGTTACAGTGCAGTAAATCAGCTCCCAGTGCTGTAATTCCTGCGTCTACACAGGCAAGGCACATCATGTGCACTAACTCTGTGATTGCTGTGCTTTAGGTAAACCATTCCAACAAGAGCTTCCTTCTCAGTGGCTGCAGCATAGGGGTGCCAGTGTGGTCACTTCAATTGTTTGCTGTGTTGTGACCAGCCTTCAGAAATGGCCCATAAGCCCTGCCTTTGTCACCCCTCTGGTTATTATTTTGAGAGTGCTTGGTTTTCCCTGCAGGCACACACATATCCCCTTACAAAGCTCTGCTTCTGACAGCCTGCTTGCTGTGCTGATCTGCGCCTGGACACAGAACAAATCATTCAGATGGAATGCTTGTGCTGCTGAACACACACACACACACACACACACACACACAGAGATTGCTGTGCAAAGGCCCTGGGGAGGAAGCTGGGGGTGGGGACAGCAGGCTAATGTTGGGCTGCCTCCAGACTGGGTGTTTCCTGCCTCTGAATGTACAAGACAGCACACTGTCATCCCCACAAAACACACTGTCGACCGACCCCCCATCGCACACATGCATACACACATTTCCTCCAACATTCTCCCTGCTTCCCCTCCCTACCCCTTGGACTTCGTGCAAGAGCAGCTGTTAATGTAGTGGGATGACGGTGGAACAATGGGATTGGCAAACGTGCATAAGGTGACGCAGCCATATGACAGTGCCTGCCCCATACGGCACTGTACTCCCTCCCCAAAGCACCCTGTGGCCAGTTGCACTGTGGAATAGCTATCACAGGGTTCTGCTCTATGTGGAGCTGCAAGGGCTGCTGATGTGAATACTTTCCACCATCACAAGGAGCACAGCGTGGACAAGTAACAGCAGTTTCCCTGCAGTACTCTGCGGGCAGTGCTGTAATTCCCAGAGCTTTACGTCTGCCAGTGAAGACAGAGCCTTAGAGTTATAAGGCAATACTTATTTTTTCACTCTCTCCTTTGGAAAAGAAGCACCTCAACCGATAACGTCTACACCCATTCAATTGATACACTGATTTCTTATCCTACCCCCAACTTGTTCTAAATGTAACAAGAAAAAAATCTAAGTGCTGTTATCAATGTACGCTCTGTCAGGTTGCTTTTGTTATGGAGCATCGAGCTGGTTACCCCCATACAAGTTTCCCTGTTCCCAAATGTGGCCTTTTGATGTCTGCATTGCTTTTGACTTTATGGTTTCCAGCTGGCCTGAGATGGGCAGTTGCCTGAAGCTGTAATCCAGCCTGAGCCAGACTATTTTGCTTACAGTCCTCTGAACTGTATCCAAGTGACCCCATTCAACTTGATCATCCACAATGAAGACAGTTATCCTACAGACTGCATTGGATATTTTTCTTCATAAACCCTCCAGGTTCCTACCCTAATTACTCTCGATTGCTTGTAACTTGTTGCTTAAGATATCTATTAATTGAGAAAACAAATCAATCATTCATTATATTCAGTCTCTCTATGAAGATTAAGGGGAGCTTCCTTGATTTTGCTGATTATATGTCGGTAACAATTGCAGTTCTAGCCTAATGACTGCACAGCGACATGCTGAGCACTACAGTAGCTATTAGCCTGGCCTTTCACTGAGGTTCCAATCTGGCAAAGCACTAGTTTCAATGAGGATACTAAGGTGCTGAACTCTATGCATGTATTTAAGTGCTGTGCCAGATCATGGCCTAATTGCACATGTGCTGCCCTTTTGGATAGTTAACATGGCAAAGAAAAACCCATTCTTGGCCCATGATAGCTAACTCAGACTCTCAGGGCTCAGGCTATGGGGCTGTTTCATTGATGTATAGACTTCTGGGTCTGTAAATAGGGCTCTGAGACTCTCACCACATTTTTTTATTTGCTGTGTAGATATACCCTAAAAGTCTTCTATGCTCAGCATGTATAGAAGTATTGGTATTGCCCTCGCACTGAGGAGCCTTAGAGATATGCTAACCTCTGACTTTGCAAAAGGAAAGCTTATCCAGCTCTCAGGTTCTATGGTACTAATATTATAATAATTGAATCTTGGTCTTCATATCTCTATTGGTTTGCATCGTGGAACAAAGTCGTTCTAAGTTTCTCAAGACCATTTCCTCCCCAAATTCTGGGACCCCTTTTAAATGTTTTGATTGGCTTTGTCTAATTTCTTTTGGTTAAAAAATTAAAATTTATGGAAGTGCTTCTGACTTTTGGGTGCCTCTGAGATACCTACATGGCCTGATTTCAGTGGTACTGATCACTAACATGTACAGATGATTCAATAGGGGCAGAGGGAGCTCATCATTTCTGGATCTGAGATGCTTCCCAGAAGTGGAAGCATCTTAAGTTATTGAACACTCTTGCAAACATTGGCCAAGGTACTTTCAGGAAGGTCTCAGTACATGAACAAAAGTAGTGCTTGCATAAAAAATAGCTAAGGGCCCCCAGTGAAAGTGATATTAGTGAGAAGAGGGAAGTATTTCCCAAAAACTAGGAAGCACCATGACCTCATCCTCCTTATAGGAAATCTACTTGCTGAGTGCCAGGATTGCTGAGATTTTTCCATATTCTTCTCTGAAAGTGGATACCCATATAGCATTGGCTGCTAAAAATACTTTCTTCTGTCTAAAGCTTGCTGGAAAATTATGCCCCATCCTGGAGGAGGTGCATCTGACCAGGAGATCCATATGCTGATAATATTGAGGCTTTAGTACTAAGACACACAGACTACGCTGGACATCAGTGAACTGTTCCAAATATTGCACTGCTTTTCCAGTTCTGCCATCAAATTCCAGAGCCTTATTTTAATCTTCAAAGCCATCAAGGGGTTTTTGCTCAGGATCTGCATTTGTCCCTCTGTGGTCAGGACCTACCACCACAACTGCAGTGATAAGGAATGATGGAAATGTCACCCATAGTTGCGTCATGTGGGCATAAGACCTATAGCTTTCTCAGCAGTTGTCCCATGACTATAGATGTTCCATAGATGAGATCAGAATGATCATAGATCTTACACAAGTGGTGGATAACCCACTGGGGCTCCACCTGCAGTCTGTGGCCCCCCATTTTCCCACTCCCCCGTGACTCTTGGTCACAAAAGCCCAGGACCTCTGCACTTCTTAAGCCTCTCCTCTCTCTCCCAGCACTTTCTGAGCACTGCAAATCAGGCAAGTCACACGCTCTGAAAGTGCTGGGAGGGAGGGAGAGGAACAAGTAAGTGCAGAGCTCCAGAGTCCCAGTGTGTGAGATAGAGATGGGGGCAGGGGGATTCAGGGTGGTGGTGTTGCAGATGGAACTCCAGTCGGCATTGGACTCCTGCATCAGTGTTCTGTGTAAGCTGAGTGTGTGGGCTCCTACACAGAAGGATTCAGGTGCTGCCCAGCTGGTTACCAGAGTGCTCACAGGTGCCCACAGCTGGCAGCAGGTGTTTCTAGGGTGATGCACATCTACATATGGCGTAAAAAATTAGAGGGAACGGTGCCTCTGAGGTGAAGGAGGCCAAACACATGGCCCACCCATTATTCCCGTTTGCCTATCGCTGTCTTACAGGTTGAAATACAAGATCATATCTTCCCATACCTTTGTATTAAGAGCAGCAACCTTACTTAAAGGGCAACTGAATAACAACTCAGTAGGAAATGTGTAAGAACTTAGCACTAACTCAAAAGGGGCTTTTTAAAAAGTTAAACAAATGAAATGAACAAATGAAAACCTCTAGCTACACGCAGTGAGGAAAGGGGGAGAAAGCAAAGACTTAGCTAGGTTTATTTGCTGACTTTATGTAATCTTGGTTTGACTCTGGGACCACTGGGATGAGCAAGGCGTACATATCTAGACAGTCTCCTCACTGCCACTTCTCTGCTATAAGTATAAAACTATCCTTTCTCTTCTGTAGTCATTCTGACCTCCATGATGTTATAGGAAAGGAGTAAATCTATAGAATCACATTCAGCTCCATCCTCTGCAGCACCCCTCTGGCAGGATACAGGATAGGTGAGGAAATTGCTCTCAAGAGAGATACTCCTAGATTCAGCCTTTCCCATCTTTCACTGAAGAGTAGAAGCTCACTTGTCTTCTGTGGCCTTCACAGAATAATGATGCAGCAGTCATCATGTTCACCTGCTTCACTCAAGAGTAGAGCTGTGGTAGTTATTCAGCGACCCCTAATGTTGACAACTTGTGTCTCGAACCTAAAATACCAGCCATGAATGTACAGTTCAGGAGATTCCACTGACGTAGCTCATTGACCTTTAAAACATTCTTACTTAAACTGTTCATTTGGAAGATATGTGAGAAGAAGGACAAAAGAATATTTCGTTTACCTCCATTCTTACATAGCTGGTCTGTCAGAGGAGCGCCGTGTTAGTCTGTATCCACAAAAATAATGAAAAATTTTGGGAAGAAGGGGCCTCCAGACTCCAAATCATGTGATGTTATGCTAATGAGGCACAGGGAATTTGCATCCACGCCTCATTAGCATCTTTTGTTCTGTGTATTAGTATGCCATTTCCAACGGAAGTGACCTGTGTAGAAACAGCCTCTGTGTGTATCTCCTATCTCTATATGCCATCTTTGACTTTGTACCTTCTTTGCTGCATTTCATATCCAGTTTTCCTACTAGAGAGCATCAGTTAAAATGTTTCCTGTTACTAGTTGGTGACTTTCACTACGTTATCTTTAATTTGCCATCAGCAAAACATTTTGGCTGTGTGGGGGAACCTAAAAATTCCGTTATCACACCTGTTCTGCGTAATAGAAAAAGAATTAACTTTTTATCTAGCATCATACAATAGCCAAAATGACAACTCATTCAAGAGATATCATTTTACAACCAAATCTTCTTTGTGAAATGAATTTGAGACACAGAAGCCTAAGTCCTTTGATACCTAACAACACTGTCGAATGGGGGAAAAATCCGAACTACTTTTTGTTTCTGTAAGATTACAAAATAATTATCAGCAAAACTTAAAAGTGTTGAATCAGCTTCTGAGCTGAATTAATACCAGTGTTGATTGAATCTCTAATGAGTGGAAAGTATAGCTTTGAAAGTTGTCTATCCCCAAGGAATGTAATATTTTTCCTCTAAAGACATAACCATACATAAATTAGCTGAGTACAAAACTCCAACTGTATTTGTACTGTAACACAGGAATTCTGCTCTTCAGTAAAGCCACTATGGCGTTCTTTGTTTTTAAATGTGCAATGCTGTAACGGTGACAGTATACTAGCCTGTCTTCTCTGGGTGAAAACCAAAATTATGTCACAAGGGAAATATATTTGTGGTGCCTGGGGAGTTTTTGCCCAGTCCATCACCAAAGCACCACATCATGTGGGAAAATCCAAGCTGATCAGAACTCTCTGCTTAGTAGAATTCCAAGAATAGCAATAAGGGTACAGTCAGAAGTGGGAAAAGCACCCCCAAAGGTTACTTGAGTAAAAGCACAACTGCTTTGGTGGAAAATATCATTAAGTAAAAGTCAAAGCGTCCCTTGGGAAAACAACATGAGTAGAAGTGTGGACATGTCCCATCTTAATTATACTCACATATCCGGAAGTATCCATGAAGTATCCCATAGGGTGGCTGCTTTTTCCCTCTTGCTAATTGAGTTCAATTGAGAAGCACTTTTACTCAAGTGGTTTTCCAGAAGGACACTTTGGCTTTTACACTCCCTCCTCCCCCCCAGCAAGCAGCTGTACTTTTACTCAAATAACTTTTGGGGGTAATTTTTTGACCTCTAAGTACCCTGAGGTTCAGGGCTAAAGTTCATTTACTGATCTGGGAAGGGAAGTTTGCATGATGTCTGCTATATAGTGTGTATGGTACAGGTGAAATCACTCTAGTTAAATTGAGAAATGACCCTATCATTTACCCATTTCTTAAAGCAAAATAGCATCTGAAAAAAAATCCTGAAGTGAGTGGAGTGGAATATTAAATTACTCCCCCTGAAAAGGCAGCAGACCCACTACATCACGGAATCTAATGTCTTAGAAATAATACAAATAATATCACACATTTATCTTAATTCCTTTCACTTTGGCTCACATTGCAAACTTTATAGAGGAATCACATCGCCCATCACTGAAATGCAGCCATCTTTAAGCTGACATGTCGGAGCTGTTTATTAGCTTATAGCAACACCACACATTAATTTGTTTCTTTAATCTCTTATCTTTCTCTGACTCCAGTCATATCTGTTGTACTTATCTGCACAATATCCATTTTTGATATTTTCTATTTGAGGTGAGGCTACCAGAGGGAATGTTATATTGCAAAGGAGGAGGTCTTGTTAGTTTGAACAATGGCATTATAATCTTTATAATCCTTATATATCCTTTTTCTTAATGCAGGCTAACACTTTCTTGGCTTTTTGACCACTGAAATTTATTGAGAACTTGAGTTTTCATTGAGATGTCCAAACTTACGTCTAGGTGTTTTGCTGAGTCGTTACAATTAACATAGACTTCATTGGCATTATTGAATAATTTTGTTTGATCTTTCCAACGTGTATTACCTTGTAAGTGTCTATATCTTCTATTTTACTGATTGATTATATGAGCTGCAATCCAGAAAAAAACACTGACGTATCTGCTTAAAGTAAAGCAAGTAAGCCAAGCACCCTCTCTGACTAAGAGTGCTTTCCTGGCATGGAGCCTTAGCTTTACTAATGCTTCTGACCCAGCCCTGCTCAGGTCCCCTGTTTGGCTGATATTCAGAAACTTTTGTGTGAATGGATTTGTTTTTAACAATGTTTGGGGAACCTTTATTTCTGAATGACAGTATTTGTGTATCAGTGAGAATATTCATTATTTGCCATTGACAAAGCAGAGCAGAAACATCATTCCATGCCTCGGTTGATCTCTGAGACACCAAATATAACAATTAGTCAGATTAGATCAGGAGTAGGAACCCCTGGCTCACCCTCAGGCTCTGGCCCATGACTTGGCTGGATATGGTCCCCAGGGCTTGGAGCTCCTGGGGAATGTGGACCCCCGAGCCTTGTGGGCCAGAGTCAGGCAAGCTGGAGCTGGCTCTGGCCCATGGACTCTGCCTCATGAGGGAAGAAGCAGCTCTGGGCTACACATGCTGCTGGAGGGTAATAGCAGCCTGGATGGGCTTTTCCATCAAGGCTCTGATTGGCTGGAATTGTGGCCAATCAGAGCAATAAAAGGTGGCACCTGGGAGTGTTAGGGGAGCTGCATTAGGTAAGCACCCCACCATCACTCAGACTCTTCACTCCCAGTCTTCCCCTGCACCTTCCAACTGCCCAGACTCCACTCCCACTGCCTCTTCCTGCACCTTTCTGTCTGGACCCCATGCTGTCAGCCTGCTCCTGTACCTCCTTCACTCAGACCCCTCAGAGTGTTCCTGCATCCTTCCTTCTGCCCAGACCCCACACCTGTTCCTTGGAAACCCCCTCCCTCACACTGTAACCTGACACCCTCCTCTGATTTTTGGTTCTACCCTACTCCCCCAGAAGAGTTAATCTGGCCTGGGGAAAGCCCTGAACCTCAGTCCCCTGTAGGGCTGGAGTGTGAGGGCAGTGAAGTGTCTCATTTGGGAGCTACATCAGTAAGGGTGGGGTTGTTTTGCTTCTCACTTTTATATGCCCCCCCCACTGATTTTTCTGTGGATCAGTGGCCCCCAACCCAAAAAAGTTTCCCCCTCCTAGATCAGAGCATCCCACTTTCAACCCTAGAAAGGCTAACCAACAGGAATTTACTGCTAAACTTTTCAGAAGGGTCCTCTAATTTTGTGTATCTCTATTTGCAGCTGCCCAACCTGAGAGATCCTAGAGCCTGATTTTTCAGCGGTACTGAGCATCTGTAGGTCCAACTCAGCACCTCTGGAAATTACGCCCTACATGACTCTAAAGGAAACCCCAAAATGAGTGCACACTATTGCAAATTTAGGTCTTATGTCACAGGAATGAGATTGGGAGGGAGCTAGACAGAGACTAAGGAGAGTGATAGCTGCATCGGTTCATATTTAAAACAGCAACAATAACAAAAAAATGGTATGTGCAATAAATTCCAGAATGTTACTTCAATGATGTTTGATGAAAGAGTTGGTATTCAAATCACATCAGGTGGAAGATTCCATATGACTCATGAAAAATGAGAAAACGAAAGAGTTCCCATTTCTATTTTAGTCATTGGCAAATGCAGTCTCAAACACAAAATAGTCGTTCTGCCATAGTGAGACACAAATAAAATGTGAAACATCTGAAACCTGAATGTATGCCTGTAAAAAGTGGTGCAGGCAGAAAAGCTTAAAGCACTGCAGAATACATGAAGGCACGTTTTTGAGCTATATTGTGTTATAGGAGTTATGATCAGCTTCATCCAAACAGAAGAGACTTGGATATATTGGGTGATAAGATAAATGATGCTGTATTGAAGCTACAGGTTGAACCTCTGTAATCTGGAACTCTCTGATCTGGCAACATCCATCATCTGGCATTATTTTAGTTAGCTGGATAACCACTTATCATAGGGGTGGCCAAGTTTTTGGTGGTCCCATAAAGTTTGTTTGCGGCCATCTGCCCGGGATCTTAGTGTCCTGTGCTGTTATTTAGCTGTAATGTACCCCAAATGTCTTCTGAGAGCCCAGTAAGCAGTGGAAGGGGTCATAATGCTGTGAGTCAATATTGACTTCCTGTGGTCTGGCAAATTCTCTCATTCAGCATTGGTCAGGTCCAAGGGTGCTGGATGAGAGAGAGTCAATCCATGTCATTGGAGTTTAAACCAGATGGAGGCCAGTGGAGGAAGAGAAAATAGAAGCAGCTAGCACAGGAAGAAGATCAGATAGAGTCTTTTGGGGTGAGGGTGAAAGTGGGAGGGAGGGTGGTATTACCAGGGAGTGAAACAGAAACCATAAGGCTTAGAGGAAAAAAAAGAAAAATGATTAGAAAAAAAGAATGATCAGATAAAGCTAAAACAGAGGAAAAGGGATAAGTATTCTAAATACGTCAAGAATTGAAACAAGGAATTGGCGATCTTCTGTGGATATAATTCCCTGCATCCCTAAAGATGCTAAGAGAGTATGTGTGTTTGTGAATGCACACACATACATGCACATGGGCATGCATATATAAATTGTTGAATGTGCCACTACACATCACTTCAAAGCAGAGAGGAGTCAAGCACAGCACAGCAGGCCTTTAGAGTTTCACAGCTATAGTACACAATGGTTTAAGACAGGAGGTAAATGAGAACATTGTATCCAACAAAAATGACAGAAGAGGAATTATGGCTGCAGAATACTGTTTCCAAATTGGGAGCAATTCTGGTACATTATGACCAACAGAGTCAAAATGGCCTGCAACTAAATATAATATAATTAGGTAGTAATAATTTGTTCAGAAAAAGAAACAAGTGAAGATGGCAACATAAGCTGCAAAAAGTGGCAAAAATTATGAACTAGTAGCAATGGGAGACTGCAGACATAAATGTGGGCACATTAAAGAATTAGGTCCAAATTCTAATCTCCTCACTCACCCTATGCATCATTTCCATGAGGGAGGAAAGCAAGATTTGGCTGTTTTAAATAAAAATGGGTTTTCTCCTTAGTTCTAACTCATCCACAGTCTTAGCAATGAAAGGCCCTTTCCATTCATCTGTAAGATTATTAAACAAATTCTAAATCTTACTTATTTACTGCTGACATTAACAGTTCTTCTTGTTCCTTCTTTGGGAAATAGGCCTTGATACAGTACAAGGGCTTTGCAGTACTTTTAGTATGGGATGCACATATTGTTTTATTCAGTTCTGGTATCTTTGCCCAGAGCATAAAGCAAGCTCTTAATAATTTAGTTTTACAGATGACTCAGAATCATCATATCACAGGCTTAGCCTTAAACCAAAGCTATTCATGGAGTGAACTTACTGTAGCTTTTAAATTCATGACTTTGGGTGCAGACAGTACTTATTAAATCACACACTCACCCCCACCCCCACACACAGAAGCACTGTCTTTCCTAACTTTCCCAAAGAATATGTGGAATACAACTTACTAGCTGCTGAGAGAGATTAGGAAGAAGTTGTTGTGATTTCAATCTCTCTGGCAGAGTCTCTACTGCTGAAAGAAAATTACTTCATAGCACTCTGACAGTCTCAAATACACAGCCATTGTTGCCACGCATCTTATGAATTCAGCTCTATCACTTCTGCACGTAGTCCAGGTGATCAGGTGCAAATGGCCAGTTTTATGATTTCAGTAGGGAAGGTCATACCATAGGAGCTACTATACCAGAACAGACAAATCATCCTCTCCACTATCTTAGTTCTGACAATAGTCCTTAGAGGAATGTATTAAAAAAGTATGTTGCTCCTAACTGTGCAACATTTCATACTGGGAGAAATTTCTTCCTGATCCCAGCTTGTGATCAGTTTATGGCCAGAAGCATGAGGAATGTTAGCTCATATTATTTTATTCTAGCCAATGAAAATTCAGATGCTATTCTTATGTACGTGAATTTCTAAATGTTTTTAGAAATGTGCTGAGCTAATTGGTCCAATAATATCCTATAAACAATCGTTTTTAATATGATTTAGTACTTTACAAATATTCATTAGTGAATGAGTCCCACAGATCAATAAAACATCTGGTGAAATATTTCTGTTACAATATGTGTAGTCAGAGCTGCTGGCAAATTTCTGGAAGATTAGTAGTGATATTTCTGATTTGCTCTTTATCTTGGCAAACCTAGTGGATGAACTGTAGTGAGATTATAATCAGGATCACTCACCAGAGCCTGAATCTTTGGTGAACAGCTCATTGTAGTGTTATGTATTTATGTCCTAAGAAAATCAATTCTGTTTAATCTTTGTGTTGCATAGTTTAAGTGTTTTTTAGATCAGTGCAATCCGACAGGGAATGAACCTAAATGAATAAGTGTAATTACAGAAAAGGACAATGACAGAGAGGGAGAGAGAGATACTGCTGTTACTTGAACCACCTTCCTGTCTGCAGGAGTGTGATTGAAATAATATTTTTAAAAGTGAGCAAATAAATAGATATGTTTTTATACAGGGAGGAACTCAGGTATTACAAAGAGGATTGCCAATATGAGAACCAGGATACACAGATAGAGTAATGGCAAATCTTGCCAATGAATAAAGGTAGACGTGACTTAAATGATAGAGAAGATGGTGAATCTGAACTTTTAGTTTAGGTTTGATGGTTGCACATCAAATCTGGTAATCTGATACTCTGCTGCTTGCAATCTGGTCAAGGGGTCTTAGTGTAAGACCATTTCTGGTGTAGCCAAAGGTAGTTCAACGCTGTTTTTGTAGATATTATATTTAAAAGTTAATGTAACTCCATGGTAAATCCCATCACATCCTGAAAGCAAGTACCAGGGAGCTAACTGTACCAAATTTGCAGTCTTCAAGGATTTTGTTTTAGGGCTAAAATCGACTTAGGATTCAAAACTGATTCAGCCATCTCCAATAAGAATAGACCTTAACTGCTCAAGAAGCCAAGGCAGTCCAATATTCCATTAATAAAGTCACCTTAAAACTTTATGCTTATGTCTGCACAGGAGGCTTTGCCTGGGAAAACTGGGCTTTTATTGGGAAAAACCACAGTGTCTACATGCAAAATGTGCTTTGTCAACAGTCTGTCGACAAAACTCAGCACATGCTCCGAGAGTGTTATACCTCTCCCCATTCATGTATAACGACTCTCTCAACCATGTTCCATCAAGAAAACTTCAGGGTAGACACTCCTGGGCCCTTTTGTCCACAGACAGGACTTCCAGTTCACTGGGCAGCCCCGTTTGCAGAGTTTCCAGTCAGCTGTTCTATCGAGAGAAGTTCGGGCTATATGGCTGCTCTCTGTCGACAGAGCCAATTGCTCTTTCAATCTGCTTTTATGTATAGACAAAATCTGCTGACAGAAGTTTTGCTGGGAAATTCCTTCCGACAGTCACTTCTGTTGACAGAAGCTTCTTGTGTTGATGTAGCTTGTGGAACAAGAGTGCATTACAAAATTAAAGCCATCATATTTTGCACAGAGTGAGGGAGGACTCACTAAAAATGTCATAGAAAATTTGTCCATGTGCAATTGCATCCATATTAGTCCACACCAGAGACTGAATTAGTGACCCATCAAACTAAAAGCGAGAGTCTCTACAATCTGCAGCAATACATTATGACAAACCCATAAGATGCGTGGGTGAAGCGCAGAAGGAGAAGCAACAAAACCTCTCAGTGAGTTACAAAATGTTTAACATACTCCAGTGGTGAGTGTGTGCCAATATATGGATATACCAGTATACTATGTGTATGCTTTAGCTACCAATTGAAATTTCTTCTGAAATGCCTTTCAATGGTGTGACCTAGGGTTAATCTTATGTCAGAAAAATTGACTGCTGGAATCCTGGAAGAGTTGTCAGCACATCTACATGATAACTGAGGACAAGATGTGCTGTCTGCGTTTTTATTCATCCAAGCATGGAGGTGTGCAGTGCAGTGGCCATGAAAGACCATTTAAAATATGTTTTGTTAAGAAAGTCAAGGCTGACCTGTGTTAGCTAGCAAAATGGGACCTATCTTTCAAAGGACTAGAATAGAAACAAACTCAGTCCCTTATTCTTGGGCTGCATAATCATCTTAATCATCTAATTACTTAGTATAACTTTTTATCCATTCATTTCATTTAACAGAGGGGAAAATTAAACTGCAGAGAGGCAATGTTAATATTTACATGTCTTGTATCATGTGACATGCATTACAGTATTTATGTTTATTTAAAGACCACCTGAAAGCCCCATCCTCATTTGTAGCCTCAGTGAACAAGGTTGTAGGCAAACGCATTATTATTAAATGTTGCCTTTCTAGTGCATGGGAAACCCAACTGAGATTGGACTGTTATTTTACTAGGCACTCTGCAAACATACATAAAAGTAATCCCTGCCCTGAAGAAGTTATAACCTATATAGACTTTTTTTTAGCTGGGTGGTGACCAGCTCAGTTTCATCTTAAATCAAGAGGCTAGCCCAAGGTGCCCTATTACACCTGTTTTTCACATGTTTACCTATCTACCACTATTATTCTTTTGAAAGAGCTGAATTGATTATTGGGAATAATAATGCATTTCTGTAAAATATATGAACTGGAGTTAATGAAAAATATATTGAGATAGAGGACAGCATAAGTCCGGGTAAGAAAAAGCCTGATTTTCTTTCTGTATCTATTTGGCTTCCACTGACCAAGAGGCAAAGTGAAGTTTTACTGAATGTGTCTCTAATTTTTACAATGTTTTTACTTACCCTTCTTTATAATAACCTTTTGGAAGTAAGAAACTAAATTGTGACGGGAATAGTGAAATATACATAATATATTCCAGGACAGAGTAGTGCTTAATATACTTACAGGTCACCCCTGCAGACCTGAGATAAAATCCTGGCTTAAATCAGAAATTAAAATGACATTGGTGTCTGATCTTGTGGGGGTGATTTCAGTGTGATCTGAGAGCATTCAGGTGCTGAAGACTTCCTGTGAAGGACTGAGTAGCCTTTGTTCCTAACAAAATCAACTAGAATTGAGAGCACTGGGCACTTCATTGGTACCACTCAGAACCTTGCCAGATTAGATCACTATTTCTGAATATTTGTGTGCTCTGAGCGGCATTTATTGTTCAAGAAGAGCGGCCGGGACTAGAATAGCAAGGGTATTGTACGTCCTTGCTGATTTGCATTGGCAGAGCAGCCCAGGAAAGCTTACAAAGCAGCTGCCTCTTTCACCCCGACTCAGGTCAGAGTCATTATCAAAACTGTGCCCTTCTGTGAACACTAAACTTCTCTCTAAAAAATGTCAAATGTCTCTCAAACTACAAAAAGACTGCTTCAAACCTCAGGCACCAGGTTGTGTTGCTAAAAGGCTTTTATCCCATTGCATCGCTCACTCATTATTTGAAAGATGATCAGAAGGGGTTGGCTGCTGATGTTTGTTTTTGGGGAAGGAGGTTATTCCCTCTCAAAAAGTGCAAGGGTTAATTTTTGAAACCCAATAAACACCTGATCAACAACCCAAAAAGTCATGGCTCTGGCAAGCTAGTATTAGCTGGAAATGGGTTAGTTAATTCTTTTTTTAACTTTCAGCCTTCATGGTGTTCCTACCTATACACATTTATTACTTAATGTGGTCTTCTTTGTTTATACCACAATACAGACAGCACATTCAGACCCTAGGATATGTTTTTATTATGTCCTTATTAGGTGATTGCCTGTGTGTTTATGTAGAGAGTGGGCAAAAGGTTTTGACCAAAACAATTTTCAGTGAAAAATAACAATTCAACAACATAAGAACATTTTGTGAATTCACATGGGTTTCACCTAGCTGTATTGATTTAAAAGGGTTATTTTTTTCTTCAAAATGACTTTTTGTTTTGAAGACTCAACATTGAAATTAAACCTTTTTTTGCACCTGAAGCATTTTTTCTTCAACTCTTGAACTTTACATGAAAAAATGGGAAAAAATTGCTTTTTCTTCTAAGTCAAACAAATATTTGTTCTCCATCCACCCCGCCCCCCGAACAGCCCATGAACTGAAAAATCAGCGTCCAAGTTCTAGTTTAAGAATATAAAACTGTATCTATTTTGTAGCTCTCTCAGGACAACAATTTAATGACATGCTATAGAGAGGTACAGCACTGGAGAATTTAAAGAGCCAGAAATATAGGTGCTGTTAATAATATATACAAGGAAAATCAATGGCCTTGGAGGATTTTAACCCCCCAGCCCCTTTAATAACCTTGTGTAGAATCCTAACACCCACTTCTGTAATTAGCACATAGCAAACTCTAGCATAACTTAATTTGATCAAAACACAGGAAATTATTGATTGTGTTTTAACTAAAAATACATCACTAAATAAAATAAAAGCATGTTTAAAACAGTTTCAAACTCTAAACTTTTTCTCTTTTCTAACTTGGAATGTATTTTATCGTCTGTCAGTTTTGCCCTATGATATGTCCTCTTAAATTGGATCTGTAAGCCCTTCATAAAGTTTAATAAATCTTCAGCATTTCACCCTAAGGAAATTATATTAAAAACCTTCAAATGTGAAGTTGGGCCTGCAGACACACAGCACTGGGAATTATATCACCATAATCAGCTTGTAATGAAAGCCTCTGTCGCTGTTCTCTCCCAATCATAATCTGGCTGTCTTTATGAAAAAAGGGGGGTTTGTCTGGGTTCATCTGCAAGCTTTAATTGGAAGATGTCTTCATTTCATTCCAGCCTACTGGGATAATAACTCAGCCCTGTGTTTAAACACAGGCCCTTGCCGATGATATTTTTTCATTTAGTAAAGCATGTCTCTTTAAATGATTTAGCAAATCATCATGAATGCCAAGCTTCTGTGATTGGCAGATCATTGCCTGTGCACCATTTGCATGACATTTGTTCTTCAGCTAAGAAAGCTGCAGCAGGTAAACAAGCAGGCCCTATACTGACTCCCTTTGAGTCCCTTCCTGTTTATTTTTTCATAATCAAATGACATTTATGGAGAGGCAAATGCAGCTGCACATATATGGAGAAAAATGCAATCAGGCTAAACATGATGACTTTATTCAGGTGATATTTTGATTAGAGAAAGGACATTTTTATGACATAGGGTTTCTTGCACAGAAATCAGTCAAATTCCCTTTTTATAATCTCTAGGGTGTTTTTTTAATATAAAGGTTGGATTCAAATAATTGATTGCATTTGACAGTACCATGAGAGTTTCATTAAAATATGTTGCAGCACTGAGATCTAGAAATTACAGGGAGTTTCTTCTATCCTCTTTGGAGTAAGAAAGCCTTTTTTTTAGGGCTCATGCTATCTATATATGAAGCTATTTCATTGCCTCAGTGTAGCTTTTCCTAAAGATTTCAGAGAGGGAGGTAATTTTGAAAGTTAAACATTTTAAACTTATTTTCCAGATATTACAGTGTCAAGGGATTTGGCAGAGAACTTATTGAAAGATTTTTAAAAATGTAGTATTTTATACACGCGCACACATCATATGGTGTCTGTACAACAACTGACAGCAGTTGCTGCTGCACAAACTTTGCTCTTATTTCTAGAATTTCTTTTCTTACTTCTTTATTTTTCAAGGAGACTTTTTATATCACAGGCAGTATTGTGCATGGAAAATTAAGTACTGTAATGGAGTGGATGCAGACTCAACCTGCAGATGTTTGTCATCCAGTTTTGTAACTGTTCTTAGGCTGTGTCTATACTACGCGAGATACAAGTGAATTTAAATCAGTTAGCTTGACTTTACCATGTGACTGTCTTTGCTGTGAAGACCATTAGCTGGATTTTGGTTGCACTAATCTCAAGATTACAAAATCACAGTTACCTGAGGGGTATAGTGTCAAGCTTGAATTTAGAAGTTTGACTAAATGCAAGTGTGGAAGTGCTATGTTTTAAAAGCAAATTTATTAGCCTCCAAGGGTGTCCCATATGTAACCCATGATGACCCTCACTGCTCCACTGTGGCCACTGCTCTCCAGTAACAGGAAGATCCTGAATTTCCAAGTGAGAGCAGAGAGCATTTAGCTGTGGGCTCATGTTAGTGTGACAGCCTGAGAAATGGCTTCTTTCTTTTATGCTGTTAGCAGTGTGCATGCATCTACCCATTCAAATAGCCCCTACAGGGAATTTGTGGCTCTGTCTGTACACTTGCTGTTTTTTTCTGTGCTGCCTGGCACCAGCCCCTAACATGCCAGGTACCACATATCACCAAGGCTGTGCTGGGGGTCATGCTTGCATAACACGCTAAGAAACTTCTTCTCAGCCATTTACATTTGTGTGTAAACCCCCTTCTCTCCTACACAGGCACCATACAGTCTGGGTCTTTCCTGCACTCAGCCACATCATGTGGGTAGTCCCCAACCCAACCCAATAATAGGATGTGCCTCCCAGTTGGTGCTGACTATGCTGTCAGTCATGCATTTAGGGCTCCAAGGGTGGGAAAGATATTCTGGTCTTTGTTGCTGCCATGGGGAAGTCTCCCCTGGCAGTTAAGATACTGGGGCTTTGCTGCCACCATGGGGAAGGACCACCTCAACTAACCCTCCAATTACTGACCCCCACCTTTGCCCATACCAGGCCTTGCTACTGCTGGGGAAAAGTTTCTCCCAGCAGCTAAGGGGCTTGCTGCCACCGAGGGAGGACCACTTTGACTGATGTGATACATTGATCCCCCACAAACCCTTGGCCCATACCTGGGCTTGCTGCTGCCACTGAGGAAAAGTCTCCCCCAGTGGCTAAGGGGCTTGCTGCCACCAGGGAAGGAACGCTTCAGCTGGCCTCCCACTGCACCCCTCCTTCGCCTATAGCAGGGCTTGCTGATGCCGGGGGGAAACCAAAAATTCTCTTTTTCCTGCACTTTTCTGTCCTTTCTCGTCTAACTTTAAAACACAGTCCAGGACCCTGCGTTAAGACTCTCTTCAACACCATTATGGTGCATGGGGAAACTAAAATTCCAGGTCCCTGCATTATTTTCAGGGATCACATTTCTGCAAAGATGAGAGCTGGGATACTCAGTGGATGGACAGTTGAGAATACAGTTGTTGCATGGAAGCCTTATCGTACACTGGAAAGCCAAATACCTTTTCCATTAACAACATAATGAACAGGGAAACCAAAAATTATTTCATCTTACATTCCTCTCAGGTTAAAAAACATTCCAGGCTCCTGCATTATTTTCAGGGATCACATGCATGCAATCATAAGTGGACATCCAGTTGAGAATACAGTTGCTGCACCTGTGCTGGCAATGTAATGTGTGGGGAAACCAAAAGTTCTTTCTTCTAATTTTGCAGGATCGGGAGGGGAATGGTGAAAATGCCATGGGGGAAGGTGATGTTAAGACCAGTGAGCATACCCAGAATGCTACAGGGATGCGGGAACTGTGGGATAGCTTCCCAAAATGCACTACTGCAACAGTCAATTTTAGCCAGTGTTTGTGTGGCAGCAATGACTTGACTTTGTGGGGAGCACAGTGTGAAGTAAGGATGGCCAAAATCGAGCTTAAAAGTTGCAGTATTAGAAACTCAAAATGAATAAATTCAATTTTATTTCATAGTGTAGATGCAGCCAAAGATGCAAGAAAGATTCTGAAGAGATGAAGCCAGAGCAAATTATAACGTCAAGTGACAAATTCTGAAAACAGATCCATTTAGGCACCACATCACATGGCCAGACAACCACAAATTGGGTGCATGTTGGGTATTCATCTGTTCTGAAATCCTTTACTGTGTGTGTCCCAATGAGGGCAGCTGGTTCTCAAAGTTTTGGGAATCTTGGCCACAATCTAGAAGGTAAATTTGCTTTTTGGGGAGATAGACTATGTTCTACTGCAGGGGTGAGCAACCCTTGGCACAGGTGCCAAGAGTGGCATGTGATCCAATTTTTATTGGCACACAGGGCAGGAGCTCAGCCACACCCCTCTGCCCCATATAGCCGTGAGCTTGCTCAAATGCAACCAGCCACCACCCAAACGGTAAAGATTTTGATCTTAATTTATTTATTAGTGAAGCTGCTGTAAGTAGGACAATTAGTGACTTTAAAAGTGTCACTGGCACTTGGGCCATACGTAGAGGTCAGAGGTCTAATTTTTAGCATTCTGCCTTGGAAAGGTTGCTGACCCCGATCTACTGTGTCATTTCATCTCTAGTTTCTAAGCAGAAAGGAGTTTTTTTACATATTTTTGTTGAGGGTAGTTGTCTTTATTGAAGACAGAATATTTCAAGCTGCAATGATTTTGAAAGAAAGAAAATCAATTTGTAAATCTACAGTGTATTATGATAGGTTAATATGAGCCTACACTTTGTGTCCTTTTACAGCCCAGGACTCTGGCTTCCATAGAGCTGAAGATAGTTGAGTGGAACATAATATGAGAAGTCTTTTAAGACATACAGAACTAGGCTTTTTTATGTCACCTTTAAAAGGAGGTAACTTATTGGCAAGCTATTTATGACTGTGTTTAGTTTAAAAATATGCGGAAGATAGAGAAGATGACAACTCATTGACCCCATTTATTTGTTATTTTGACCAGCATTTCAATGGCTTCATCCATGTCTAAGTTATTCTGAATGAATTAACTCCCCCAAGATATTTACACTCAGATTTCTTTCAGCCACATCAGAGACAATGCTACAGCTGCATAGCTAACTTTGCTGTGAATTTCGGGGGTGGGGGGGGGAGGCAAACTTATCAACATCTTCCAAAATATGAAACATTTTGCTGAGTGCCTAAAAAACAAGACAGAAGTTCATATACATGTATCTCGATAGTCCATAAACGAATAAACTCCATTACACACTGATTAAGTTATCCAGTAATAATAACTCGGTTATTATAAAGGTCCTTAAAGTTTTCATTCCACATGAAAAATATTCAGTGCTGGCACTACTGATGAGGGTTTGGGCTCCCATACCGGTTCCTTTGGAGACAGTATTGCAAGTAGTTTAGAAATAGCATGTATTTCTTCCTCTATTTTCAACAGTTTCCCATCTTCATTTGTAATATGTTTGTCTGATTTAGGCCTGAAAAGAATTCTGCTGTATACAAAGCATATTTGTGATAGAGGGAAAATATTACCAAAAATCTTTACCATCTCTCATGAGTAATAGCCATCCATCAAAGAGATTAAGATTATTTTTCATACTTCTTGCTATAGAAGGAGTTTTACAAAAAGACTCAGCTTTCCAAAGCAAGTAGTGAGACAAGTAGCCAGATTTTCAGAAGTGCTGGATATTGAGTTCACTTGAAAACATGACTGTAGGTATCACAATGGGAGATGCTTGGTGCTGATTATTTGAAAATCTCATTCTTATTTAAGTGTCTTTTTGAAAATCTGACCTAGCTATCTAAATTGTCTCCTTCATCATTCTTTCAGAGTCAAAGAAAGTTTGCTCTGTGTATTAATCATCAAATCAAAATAGAAGACGGTCAAATTTAACAAACCTAAGCAGTGTCTACACGTGCACGCTACTTCGAAGTAGCGGCACTAACTTCGAAATAGCGCCCGTCACGGCTACACGTGTTGGGCGCTATTTCGATGTTAACATCGACGTTAGGCAGTGAGACGTCGAAGCCGCTAACCCCATGAGGGGATGGGAATAGCGCCCTACTTCGAAGTTGAACGTCAAAGAAGGGCACGTGTAGACGATCCGCGTCCCGCATCATCAAAATAGCGGGGTCCGCCATGGCAGCCATCAGCTGAGGGGTTGAGAGACGCTCTCTCTCCAGCCCCTGTGGGGCTCTGTGGTCGCCGTGTGCAGCAGCCCTTAGCCCAGGGCTTCTGGCTGCTGCTGCGGCAGCTGGGGATCCATGCTGCATGCACAGGGTCTGCAACCAGTTGTCGGCTCTGTGGATCTTGTGTTGTTTAGTGCAACTGTGTCTGGGAGGGGCCCTTTAAGGGAGCGGCTTGCTGTCGAGTCCACCCTGTGACCCTGTCTGCAGCTGTGCCTGGCACCCTTATTTCGATGTGTGCTACTTTGGTGTGTAGACTTTCCCTCACAGCGCCTATTTCGATGTGGTGCTGCACAACGTCGATGTTGAACGTCGACGTTGCCAGCCCTGGAGGACGTGTAGACGTTATTCATTGAAATAGCCTATTTCGATGTCGCTACATCGAAATAATCTACTTCGATGTAGGCTTCACGTGTAGACGTAGCTCTAGTGTTATATTTAAGGGCAGGAGGGATGTGTTTGTTTTTTCTAACCCTTCCCTCTTTTAATTCCTCATGCTCTAGAGAACAATAAAAAATTGCTGTGAAAAGGGCCTTACTTGAAATGGAGATAAGGGTCTATGTTATTCCTTAAGGCTATTCTCATGCCATAGAACTTTGAAGGCATTCTACAGCAATGACCAGTTCAAAGATAAAGGGCCAGATTCCAGAACCAGTTATAACATCTTTATACCCACCTCCCCCAGGCAGCATATAAAAGCCAGAAATGAGGTGAAATAGGATAGTGGAGTACACTGGTGCAGAAGCGGCATAGGGCCAGTGTCCTGTCCTCAGACCCACAGAATAGGGACATACTGAGGGCCGGAATGGCTAGAATGCTCTGAGCACCTGAAATTCTGGGCTGCAGTTCACAGAGGAGTCCATCAGATGCCCATTCAGGAATTTAGACAATCTTTCCCAGGGCTCAGTGGTCCCCTTTGCCGTCTTCCACATGGGCTGTCTAGCCATAAGATACAGTTAAAGAGCTCTTGCTAATAGTTGTGAAAGTTCTGAACTGCTGTTCAGTTAGACTATGGTTGGTGCCTCATTTTTTGCTGTTCACAAATCTTTGACTGAACAGATTGTTTGCTTGTGTAGATATATAGCAGATTTTAGTGCAACCATTCCTATTCTCTCTCTTCCCCCGCCCCCCACACCATTCACTATTTGCTAGTATGTAGAATAAAGTAGGTCAGGTAACCAGGAAGATTGAGGAAAAAGCCAAGTGAAATAAGTGAGCTATCATAGACACTAACAAATAAGAAATGGTACATAGTCATAGCGACCAGAGTATGAAAAACTCATAAGGTTTGCCTGCACTATGAACAAGTAGTTAAAAATGCAGTCTGAGAAATTGGTGTTCTGTGATGGGGTGTGTAAACCCCATTCTCCCATAGCCACTAAGTGGTTAAAGGACAAAGTACCTACTTGACCATATGCAGGTAACTATTGACCAGAAACTGCTGGGATAAGAAGCTGCAGCCCAGCCAGCTGCAGTAGTGCTATAGACTGAACAAAGCTGGTTATGGAGTGTAGTACCTGTATTAGAAACGACTGCTGAGTTGAGACTGTTTAGGGAAGAAATTAAGGCTCAAGTGTATGCTTTTTTTTTTGTGCTATACTTTGTAAATTAGAGGAGAATTAAGACTCCCCAGGGTCCCCTTGTTAGATCTGGGGAGGAATGTGCCTAGGGCTTTGAAGATTGCTGGAGTTGAACTGGAAGGCTAGAAGAGTAAGGTCTTCAAGGTCTGGTAGAATTCCAAGATACTTGAGCCCATGGAAAAGGATCTGAAGTCCCGCAGTCCATTCATGAATGACCAAACAAAAGTAAAAGCAGGAGTTTAATTTTCAATGATCACTAATTGCAGGAAATAATTCAGCCATTCTATCCAGCTGATAGAATGAACATTCTGAAACTTCTCTAAAGCATCAAAAAGGGGTAGGTTTAGAAGCTGAAATACAAAAAGAACAAATTAAAATTTACTTAGGAAAATTAGATGTCTGCAAATCACCAGGGCCTACATAAGAACATAAGAACATAAGAATGGCCATACTGGGTCAGACCAAAGGTCCATCAAGCCCAGCATCCCATCTACCGACGGTGGCCAATGCCAGGTGCCCCAGAGAAGGAGAACAGAAGACAAGTGATTTATCTCCTGCCATCCATCTCCTGCCCTTGTTATGAAGGCTAGGGCACCATACTTTATCCCTGGCTAATAGCCATTTATGGACCTGACCTGCAAAAATTTATCAAGCTCTTTTTTAAACCCTAATAGAGTCCTGGCCTTCACAGCCTCCTCGGGCAAGGAGTTCCACAGGTTGACTGTGCGCTGTGTGAAGAAAAATTTCCTTTTATTAGTTTTGAACCTACTACCCATCAATTTCATTTGGTGTCCCCTAGTTCTTGTATTATGGGAAAAGGTAAATAATTTTTCTATATTCACTTTCTCCACACCATTCATGATTTTATATACCTCTATCATATCGCCCCTCAATCGCCTTTTTTCCAAACTGAAAAGTCCCAGTCTCTCTAGCCTCTCCCCATATGGGACCCTTTCCAAGCCCCTAATCATCTTAGTCGCCCTTTTCTGAACCTTTTCTAATGCCAATATATCTTTTTTGAGGTGAGGAGACCACATCTGCACGCAGTACTCGAGATGTGGGCGTACCATAGTTTTATATAGGGGAAGTATGATATCTTTTGTCTTATTATCGATCCCTTTTTTAATAATTCCCAACATCCTATTTGCCTTACTAACTGCCGCTGCACACTGCGTGGATGTCTTCAGAGAACTATCCACTATAACTCCAAGATCCCTTTCCTGATCTGTCGTAGCTAAATTTGACCCCATCATGTAGTACGTGTAATTTGGGTTATTTTTTCCAACATGCATTACCTTACACTTACCCACATTAAATTTCATTTGCCATTTTGCTGCCCAATCACTCAGTTTGCTGAGATCTTTTTGTAGTTCTTCACAATCCCTTTTGCTTTTGACTGTCCTGAACAACTTGGTGTCATCTGCAAACTTTGCCACCTCACTGCTTACCTCATTTTCTAGATCATTGATGAACAAGTTGAACAGGATCGGTCCCAGGACTGAGCCCTGGGGAACACCACTAGTTACCCCCCTCCATTGTGAAAATTTACCATTTATTCCAACCCTTTGTTTTCTGTCTTTTAACCAATTCCCGATCCATGAAAGGACCTTTCCTCCTATCCCATGACCACCTAATTTACATAAAAGCCTTTGGTGTGGGACTGTGTCAAAGGCTTTCTGGAAATCTAGGTATATTATGTCCACTGGGTGCCCCTTGTCCGCATGTTTATTAACCCCTTCAAAGAATTCTAATAGATTAGACAGACACGACTTCCCTCTGCAGAAACCATGCTGACTTTTGCCCAACAATTCGTGCTCTTCTATGTGCCTTGCAATTTTACTCTTTACTAGTGTTTCTACTAATTTACCTGGTACTGATGTTAAACTTATCGGTCTATAATTGCCAGGATCTCCTCTAGAGCCTTTTTTAAATATTGGTGTTATATTGGCCGTCTTCCAGTCATTTGGTACCAAAGTGGATTTAAAGGATAGGTTACAAACCACTGTTAATAACTCCGCAATTTCACATTTGAGTTCTTTCAGAACCCTTGGGTGAATGCCATCTGGTCCTGGAGACTTGTTACTATTCAGCTTATCAATTAATTCCAAAACCTCCTCTAATGTCACTTCAATCTGAGTGAGTTCCTCAGATTTGTCGCCTAAAAAGGCTGGCTCAGATTTAGGAACCTCTGTAACATCTTCAGCCGTGAAGACTGAAGCAAAGAAATCATTTAATCGCTCCGCAATGGCACTGTCTTCCTTGATCGCTCCTTTTATATCTTTATCATCCAAGGGTGATATCATCCAAGGCCTGATGAAATGCATCCTAGAATCCTCAAGGAGCTGATAGAAGAGGTATCTGAGCCTTTAGCAATCATTTTTGGAAAATCATGGGAGATGAGAGAGATTCCAGAAGACTGGAAAAGGGCAAATATAGTACCCATTTATAAAAAGGGGAACAAGAATAACCTGGGAAACTACAGGCCAGTCAGCTTAACTTCTGTGCCAGGAAAGATAATGGAGTGGGTCATTAAAGAAATCATCTGCAAGCAATTGGAAGGTGGTAAGGTGATAGGGAACAGCCAGCATGGTTTTTTTAAAAACAGATCATGTCAAACCAATCTAATAGCTTTCTTTGATAGAATAATGAGCCTTGTGGATAAGGGAGAAGCAGTGGATGTGATATACCTAGACTTCAGTAAAGCATTTGACATGGTCTCACATAATATACTTATCAATAAACTACTCAAATACAACTTAGATGGGGCTACTATAAGGTGGGTGAACAACTGGCTGGATACCCGTAACCAGAGAGTAGTTATTAATGGTTTTCAGTCCTGCTGGAAAAGTATAACTAGTGGGGTTCCGCAGGGGTCTGTTTTAGGACCGGTTCTGTTCAATATCTTCATTAACGATTTAGATATTGACATAGAAAGTACACTTATTAAGTTTGCAGATGATACCAAGCTGGGAGGTGTTGCAACTTCTTTAGAGGATAGGGTCATAATTCAAAAGGATCTGGATAAACTGGAGAAATGGGCTGAGGTAAACAGGATGAAGTTTAATAAGGACAAACGCAAAGTGCTCCACTTAGGAAGGAACAATCAGTTGCACACATACAGAATGGGAAAGGACTGCCTAGGAATGAGTACACCAGAAAGGGATCTAGGGGTTATAGTGGACCACAAGCTAAATATGAGTCAACAGTGTGATGCTGTTGAAAAAAAAGCAAACATGATTCTAGGATGCATTAACAGGTGTGTTGTGAACAAAATACGAAAAGTCATTCTCCCGCTCTACTCTGCACTGGTTAGGCCTCAGCTGGAGTATTGTGTCCAGTTCTGGGCACTGCAGTTCAGGAAGGATGTGGAGAAATTGGAGAGGGTCCAGAGGAGAGCAACGAGAATGATCAAAGGTCTAGAGAACATGACCTATGAAGAAAGGCTGAAAGAATTGGGCTTGTTTAGTTTGGAAAAGAGAAGATTGAGGGGGGACATGATAGCAGTTTTCAGGTATCTAAAAGGGTGTCATAAGGCAGAGGAAGGGAACTTGTTCTTCCTTGCCTCTGAGGATAGAACAGGAGGCAATGGACTTAAATTGCAGCAGGGGAGGTTCAGGTTGGACATTAGGAAAAAGTTCCTGTCAGGGTGATCAGACACTGGAACGAATTGGCAAGGGAGGTGGTAGAATCTCCATCACTGGAGATATTTAAGAAGAGGTTAGATAGATGGCTTTCAGGGATGGTCTAAAAAGTGCTTGGTGCTGCCATGAGGGCAGGGGGCTGGACTCAATGGCCTCTCGAGGTCCCTTCCAGTCCTACTTTTCTATGATTCTATGATTAGGAGGAGGATGGGTGTGGAGCAGAGATCTAGAACTAAACTGAACTGTCACCTCTTCCCTGCCACCCCCTAAATTGGGGATGATTGGATTTGGGGATCCTGTTTGAGTCTCTTACTATTATAAACTGGAGCTGTGGGGTTCAGAGTTGGCTTTGTCTCTGGATCCTGATGTCTCCACAGTCAGAAGACTGCATCTACTCTAGCAAGTTCTTTTGAAAGACTCTTTGAAAGAAGGGAGCTCTTTCAAAAGAGCTCATGAAGTAAATCAAAAGAATGTGGTGCTCCTTTTGAAATCCCTCTTCCTTTCTTGTTTCAGGAAGAGTGCCCCCTTTCAAAAGCTTCTTTCAAAAGAAAACTTGTAGATGCTCTGCAGGGCCCTTCTTCTGAAAGAACAGTTTTCATTTTCGATCCCTGGCCTGTTCTTTTGAAAGTGTGGGGGCTGTGTGGAATCTCTCTTTCAATAGCGCAAATCGCTTTTTTGATCCAGTTTTTTGGCTGTGTGGATGCACTCTTTCAAAAGAAGTTCTTTGGAAGAGATCTTCCCTAATAGCTTCTTTCGAAAGATCTCTGTAGTGTGGACATTGCCCTAGTGTAGATGTAGCTCAAATGTTTTCACTGGACCAGGATCAGGTTTTATATGCTTTCCTTGAGAAATTTTACAGTAGAATGGTTGATACAAATCTCAATCCGTAGACTTTGCTTGTCCAGCTTCAAAAGGGCGGTTGTTCTTGTGCAAATTTAGCAAAGGTCAGGTTCAGAAAGCTAAACTCTATAGATTATGCAAAGATGAGTATATCAGTGTGATGAAACAGAAGTACCCAAGGTTTTAGAACAGAAAACTTAGTGGTTGGTTGGAGACAGAGAAGCTTATTAACAGTAGCATTTCTTATTAAAAGTGGGCATATAACAATCACAAGAATTTCAGTAATGTTTAAATATAATTTTGCTTTGGTTGTGTTTGTATCCTTGTGAAATTATCGAATGCTTGGGGGAATGAAGCTTTCTTATTAATGAATGATTGCAGAAATCAGATTTCTGGCCTTTAAGAAAAAGACACTTTTACCGTGGAACAAAATTTGTTCAGAGAAAATGGTTTCAGTGTGAGAATGGGTGAGGTCTTGTGGAGTGTCCGCATTAAAAATCCATTCTGTCAACTATAAATCAACAGAACTTGATTGTCACTTTTGTCAATTACGTAGGGTTGTGGAATCTCCATCATTGACAACAGACTTCAGTTGCTGGTCAGCTTTACAGATGCTGTTGAGAAAGGTGCTCTGCCTCATGGAGGAGAAGCAGAAGGCTGTTAACAAAAGTGCCGAGCTCTGATGAGACTATGTCGCATTTTTAGTGTGAATTCTCCACGGTTTTATTGACAAACGTTCTATCATAGACACAGCTAAACACATTACAACACAAAACTACTTGAGAATAAGGAGGAGTGCTGAGCAAAACTCCAGCACTGGAGATATTTAAGAGCAGGTTAGATAGACATCTATTGGGTATGGTCTAGACAGTGTTTGGTCCTGCCATGAGGGCAGGGGATGGGACTCTATAACCTCTCAATATCCCTTCCAGTTCTAGTGTTCTGTGATGCTATGTAAAACCTGTATTCTTGTCACAGTTGAAATATGGTTGCCACTCAGTATTTCACTGTAACTATATATATTTCTGTGGTCACTTACAGCATGCTGCTGAGTAGACAGGGCTTAGATGTTGACCCAAGTTGTTCCATTCCCTGTACTGGGTCAGAAGACTTTTACTCACAACTTTATATATTCCACCTCTGCACCATCATAGAATCCCAGAGCTGGAAAGGGCCTCAGGAGGTCATCAGGACTGTTAATTATATTAATAGGTAAATGTATTTTTAAATAAAAATATAGTGTTTTGTGCTCATTGTTCTGACTCTTTATAATTCCTTGATGTTACCAGGAAAAAACTGTTTTGCACTCTTGTTGTACTAGCAATGAGATGACATTATATAGTAGAATTTGCCAGCAGGACTGGAAGAATTCTAAAGGGCATGGACTCTAAATGCCCAATTGATGATTCCATAGTGAAACAATGAGCTTTTAGCTCTAGGCCATAATGTTGATATTTTATAGTGACAAAAATACGAAATAAACACAAATATTAAAATTCATTGGGAAGTGTGACATGGTAGTTGCCCTGCACTGATATAGAAAGGGTTAAAAAACAGCCCTGAGAGAGTGCTTTCCTGGGATCCAATCAAGGTGAAGGATTGTGGAAGCCAATCAGAACCCAGGAGAGTAGTATAAAAGGGATGGCTGGCTAGGGTGAGCATATCTTGCTCCAGCCCTGGAGGGAGAGAGACCTAGGTGTCTTCTAGAGTTGGATACCATGGACAGAGCAGTGCTAGGCAAAGGCAGGGGGTGAGCCAGGGGAGGTCTGCCCAGGCAAGCCCCTGGCTCCAGAGTCTGAGCAAATCCTGAGGGTACCAGGACAGCAGAAGGCATCAGGTCCAACCCCTTGCGAAAGATAAGTGGTCATTTCAGACTGCAGTTTGCCTCTGCAGTAAGGGATTAGATGAAGACAGGCAGTGGGGCACTGAGGCAAGGTGGATATGGAGGTTTGGGGTTCCCTGGGAAGGGAGGACCCCAGCGTGTGGGGCACTGCAGTGGGGCAATAGCCTGAGAGAAGGAGTCCATGGTCAGGGAGGGACCTGGGACCTGACATAAGGTGGAGAACAAACTGATGGACAACAGTGGGTGGCTGCATCTACACTAGCAAGTTCTTCTGAAAGAAGGGGGCTCTTTTGAAAGAGCCCATGGAGCATCTACACACAAAAAGCATTCTTTCAAATGTAAATCAAAAGAATGTGGTGCTCCTTTTGAAATCACTCTTCCTTTCCTGTTTCAGGAAGAGTGCCCCCTTTTGAAAGCTTTTGAAAGAAGATTGTGTAGATGATCTGCAGGGGCCTTCTGTTGAAAGAATAGTCTTCATTTTCTATTCCTGGCCTGTTCTTTTGAAAAAGTGGGGCTGTGTGGATGCTCCCTTTCTAAAGAGCAAATCACTCTTTTGAGAGTGTGTGTGTGTGTGTGTGTGTGTACACGCACTCTTTTGAAAGAAGATCTCTCGGAAGAGATCTTCCAGAAGAACGTCTTTCAAAAGATCCCCATAGTGTAGACATAGCTGGTGAGACACTGTGCAGAAGAGGGTATGCCAGAGGCTGGAAGAGCTAATTCCTGAGTGACCAGCACAAGGAACTGAGGTGATAAGTCAAGCCCCAGTTACAAGAAGTCAATCCTATAGATGTGGCAGGTGAGCTAAGTTAAAGACAACAATTCTGACAAATTAGATGCAGTTTATTACTGTGACATACCGAGAATTTTTTGAAATTCACTTGCTCTCATATTGCTTCTTTATAGCAAAGGTGGTTAGGGAAATAGATAGCTCTGTTTATAGGCATTTTCAGTTCATGTTTTCATCTCCTATTGTCACAGTTGTAGCAAAGTATTGTTGGGGTGCTCTTTTAGTATTTTCTGCCACGGATGCCTGCCTCCTCACAGCAGGAATGTTAGGCTGCTAAAATGCAGTTACATTCATTTCCATTGTATTTAATGTCTATTGAAGCACAATAATAATGACATCTCCACCTCCTTTTCAGTACTCCAAAAGTACATTCTACTCCCATCTGGCTCTTGCTGAGACAATAGATGAAGCCTTGCTCATTTCTGTTGGAGTAATCACTGCATGGTTTGATTACTCAGGGTACCAAAGGTTCACAGCAGAAACTTCAACCACATTAACTTCTCTGATGCAAGGTGGGAAGTGTCGCAGTCTGTCCCTAGAGTACACTGTAGAATTCTTAAAATTTCTAGTATTGCTGTCTTTTTGTCAGGTGAAACAATGATGATGATTTGTTGGAGCCTGTGCAACCATAGTGAAATACGTTTGACTGTAACATGCTAAGAGGCAGACAATCACTGGCAGTGCATATTTTGTCACGCTGTCCCTACTCAGTCGGTATAAAAGGCCTCACTCACATCTAGGTTATCCGTTACCGCAATTATATTGTTAATGGCAAGCACATATAGCAACTTGTTTATTGCTAGGCACAGTTTCAGAGCATATAACCACATTTTAGACTTATGTGCACCAAATAAATATCCATTAAAGAGGAATCCTCTTCTCCATTGTCCTTCTCCACCCCCAAATTATTGTGTTTTTCATTCACGGGTTGCTCATTTCAGATTAGATTGTAAATTCTAGGGGGCAGGAACTTCATCTGTTGGTAAGGCACCTAACACAATACGTAAGTGCCTGATCCTACTGACTGCACCACTATGGTTGCTAGCTACCACTCTAAGTTATGCTCGTTTCCTTATGCACAGGAACTGCAGTTTGTATATACATAAACTGGAAGCAGATGTCTATGCTGGATTTCTGTTAAAGTAGGGATACTTGTGCATACAGTTACCACACTATCTTTGACAGACAGTGGGCCTGAAACCAATGGTATGGACACCACAATAATTGGATATCCACTGTCAGCTGCAGCCTTCATCCACCTTTGCAGCAGTTATATCATTACAGAACAGTTTCACTTCCGTTGTACAGTTTTCTTCTTTCTGCTTTGATGTTGAGGACTTCTTGGATTATACTTTGTGCATTCTGCCAAGAGTGACCCTAAGGGAGTACATGACTCCAAACAATATCACTCTCGGGGTTATTGAAATACACAAGCTTCTCCACTCCTACAAGATGGTGATCCATGGAGCCATAAGGGACTGGTGATAGAGAGGGTTTTTGCTGACAGAGGCATGTCTCCACAGCCTGTTTACTGCCGGCAGCAAGATCTCATGCAGCTGTGCTAATGAGCTGTGGGAATATGTTAATGAGCAGCCATTCACCATTGTGAGACTGCTCATTAGTATGAAGCTGCCAGCAGGATGTCTCCATATAGAGCCAGCCTCAATGTTATAATCAGAAATGTAAATACTAATGTTGGATGTGCAAAAAATACTGCAGAAAATGAAAACTTCTGGTGAAAAATCAAAACTTTCAGATGAAAACTTTAATTTTTAATTTTATTGCAGTGTAGACATACCCAGAATCAACTTTTCTTGGCTATGGGATTGTGACATTGTTCACGTTAGTGATTTCCTGTTCCTCAATAGCTTTGTGGTTTTGCTCTTGACTTCTGAAATAGTCTGTAGGAGTGGGCTGGCTAATTGGTAGCAGATCTGACGTACAGTCCCGCAGAATCGTTCCTTATTGCTGTGACCAAGTTGTGTGGGTGTTGATGCAAGAGAAAGTTCAAAGTAAATTAGGTAATGAGGCTACTGGGGCTATTTTGTTCTGTAGCTGTTGAGGTAAAGTACAAGAGAGACAGGTTGATTTTCAAACATCTTAATCTGTAGGTTAAATCAAATTACAGCTAACCTCAGTGTAAAAACTAAAATTTAATCATGCACATTTGCTAAACACAAAAGCTCCAAAAATAATTCCCACAGTTAAGAATCTTCTCAGTTTGTCGCTAAGATTTTTTTTCTCTCTTTCTGTTTTTATTTTCCAAATCCAGAAGCCCTTGTTGTTTGGCTGCCAAGAGTACAGTCCCTTTCTTCCACCTCCCTTAACTGGCCTATCAATAATTACCAAGAGGCAATACTGAAAGGAAGCAAAACACAGTTCATTGGATAGCCAAAGTAATTTCAGGGACTATGAGAACAATTTAAATGGTTTCAGGTACATTTAATATTACAGTAGCTCTGAAACACTTCATGTCAAAACAATTCAGGCTATACCCTGTGCGTTACAGGAGCTCACATTCAGCCTGTGGGGTATTGTTCTGATGTCCTATTTTTCCATCGGGAGAAACAGATGGAGGGTGCAAAGACAAGTTCAGATCACTAAAAGTGAAGAATCAGCTGCTACCCTCAGGGAAGCTACAGAATTGAGGGTTACATTTCCACAGTTCAGACATTCATCTGAATTAGAAGGGGAACTTCTGAAAGAGTGAGCCCTACAGGCTGTCTCCCTCGGTTCTCTGAAGAGGAAAAAGAGCAGTTGAGGCCTGGATAATTAGAGAAAAAGCACTGTTAATCTGCAATTCATAAACCCAGTACAACGAATGGAGCAAGAGAGAGAGAGAGAGAGAGAGAGGAGTATAAGCACCCACCTTCTGACAGAGTTCCGTCCCAGCTGCAGGGAGGTGCCTATCTCTAGTGATCCATGAACTGTGGGAAATTAGGCAATAGATAGAGGAATGCCTATCTCAGGGCCTGATCTTGGTGGTATGCTGAGGCTATGTATGTATACCCAAAGCAGCACAGGAAGGGGAGGGCCTGGTAAAAACTGGTAAAAAAGCAGTCCTGTAGCATCTTAAAGACTAACAATATTGTTTATTAAGTGATGAGCTTTTGGGGGAGAGCGCCACTTGAGATCTGGAGAAAAATAACTGATAACTGAGAGAAAAATAACTTAAAAATAGGAAAAATGTGGAGGAAAAAAGCTGATGAATCAGCTAGATAGGCAGAAGGAATGGCAGGGAAGGAGCCTCTGCATGTGTCTATAAGTTAAGTGGGATACCTGGGATCACTGCGAATACCAAAGTTGGTGAAATTGTCCTTGTAATGTGTATGGTAACTAAGATCTTTGAGTCCGTGGTGATAGGTACCAAACTTGAAAACAAATTCCAATTCAGATGTCTCCCTTTGTAATTAGGTGTTCAGATCTCTCTGTTTTAGAATACAGACCATTAAGTCTTCTGTAGTGTGCTCTGCCAAACTGAAATAAAACCTTTTAACCTGGTAGTTCGGGCATTCACCTGTAATGGGAGAGACCACCAGTTCAAGCCTCCTTCTTCCTGTTGAGGATAATCCCTGTTTGCATCTTGATGTCTTTCAGTACCTTTGAAAATCTGGATCTCAGATACTAGATGGTGAGCACCACAGAAAAGGACATGAGACAATAATTCTGTATTTGTCATAGGATTTGGTGTTATGGGACCACATACTGAATGGGGAGGATAAAAAGAAAATTTAAGTATCTACCCATTCAGTGAGTAATGAAGAAGGGGTAGTGTGTAAATGAAAACAAGTGGTTGTGTAATTCATAAAACAAAGCATGCAGTCCTGTAGTTCCTTAAAGATTAAAATTCTTAATAAATAAAGTTGTTAGTCTTTAAGGTGCTGTAGGACTACTTGCTTTGTTTTGCAAAGATACAGTCTAATATGGCTACCCCATTGAGACATGTAATTAATTACTGTCTCATGATACATATGTCCAAGGGATTGATTTAAGGACCACTTTAATTCTGACATTTTCTATATCTTGAGTTTATATCCGTAACCTTCTTTTAATGTAGTTCTTTTAGATGTAATTTTTTTAATAATAGAGGTTTCATGAAATGTCCCAAATCTTAAGGAGACTGTAAGCCTTCCATATGTGGTTCTGCTCTAGGTTCTATTTATTCACATGATCAGGGGAATAAAGATATTATTTCATACAGTTACTTAACAACAAAGTATAAATGAAAAAGAAAGGAAATTGAATTTTAATTAATTTCATAGAGTTTTCACTTAATTGTTTTAATTGTCCTTTTTATACATTAGAGTGGACTTAGTGTTCACAAATAAAGAAACAATATCTGAATCTTCAGGCAGTACATGAAAGGCAGTGCTCAACCATCTTCACACAGCTATGCTAATGAATCTTGACCCTGATTTGTAAAACATCTGACTAGTAAAACACCTCTCATAATTAAGTCCTATCTCTCTCTTGGGCAGGGATGAGCTTGAGTTGTACATAAATGGGAAATTAGGATGGGACCGCCAATCTGATTTTCATTAGTAATCTAGTTCATGATTTCAAGTCATAGCTCCAGAAGTGAAAGGACCATTCACCCCAGGATTTACAGAACTGGTGTTTTCTAATGAAAGGGTGTAATTTAGGAGTAGAATTTAGGGCCCAGCTCATGTATGCTGAGTCATATCGGAACTGAAGTACTTTGATGGACTGGATCCTATGGTATGCTTTTAATGCACACTGTTAAAGTCGTTCCCAAGCACCCCTTGTATGTATGTTACTATTAAAGTTCAATGTTCATTTTATATGTATGTTTTCATCTATTTAAATACCAAGTATTGCAACTGCTCTGTACATAAAATAGAATGCCGTGTGGATCATATTTGTTTTAGCAGATGCTGTTTTCTCATTAGTTTTTCTTCATCAAACCTATACCATAAATCTGTAAAAATGGATACCACTTTGACGTGGTCTACACATCAACTCAGTTGATTAAACTAACTTAATTGATTTAAACATATATTTAAGCTAATGCAAATTCTGGTGTGAACACTCTTACGTGTACCTCAGCCTAGCATATGTGACTTTAGCTTACATCAGAGAATTTGATTTAAACTGATTTACTTACAAGAGGATGTAACAAGGCCCTACTAGAAATAAAGCGTACAGAGATTTAAAAAAAAAACTTGATTAGCTTAATGTAACTGAAACATAAACATTGAATGGAGTCACAAATGCCCACATGGTGATGAGAAACAAAAGCAAAATAAGGAAGCACTTGGACAAAGTGAACCTCTGTTGATTAAAACAAAAAAGCATCAAGTATCACTTTAAAGACTAACAATATAATTTATTAGGTGAGCTTTTGTGGGACAGACCCACTTCTTGAGACCATAGCCATACCAGAACAGACTCAATATTTAAGTCACAGAGAACCGAAAACCGTAATCAAGGTGGACAAATCACAAAAAAAACCCAAGGTGATCAAATCAGAGAGTAGAGTGGCAGAAGGGGAGGGGGAAGTCAAGAATTAGATTAAGCCAAGTACGCAAACAAGCCCCTAGAGTGACCCAGAAAATTCCAGTCTTGGTTCAAACCATGTGTTAATGTGTCGAATTTGAGTATGAAAGAGAGTTCAGCAGCCTCTCTTTGAAGAGTGTTGTGAAAATTTCTCTTCAGTAACACACAAACTCTTTAGTCATTAACAGAATGGCCCATTCCATTAAAATGCCAACTAACAGGTTTGTGGATCAGGAGTGTTTTTATGTCTGTTTTGTGCCCATTAACTCTTTGTCTAAGAGAGTTTGAAGACTGTCCAATATACAAAGCATCTGGGCATTGTTGGCACATGATGGCATATATGATGTTAGCTGAGGAACATGAGAATGTGCCCGTGATTCTGTGAATAACCTGGTTAGGTCCAGTAATGGTATCACCAGAAAAGATATGTGGACAAAGCTGGCAGCGGGCTGTGTTGAAAGGAAAAGTCCCAGGACTGGTGTTCCTGTGGTATAGACTGTGGCTGTTGGTGAGAATCCTCATAAGGTTGGGAGGTTGTCTGTGGGAGAGAACAGCCTGTCACCTAGGGCCTTCTGGAGTGTGGCACCCTGATTAAGGATAGGTTGTAGGTCTTTAATAATTTGTTGCCCTGGGGTGAGTTGGGGGCTGTAGGTGATGACCAGTGGTGTTCTGTTCTTGGCTTTTTTGGGCCTATCTTGGAGTAACTGGTCTCTGGGTATTTGTCTGGCCCTGTCTATTGGTTTTTTTATTTCTCCTGGTGGGTAATTCAGGTTTATGAATATTTGGTAAAGATCTTGTAGTTTTTGGTCTCTGTCAGTAGGATCAGAGCAAATGCGACTGTAGCTAAGGGCTTGACTGTAAACAATGCATCTAGTTATGTGTGCAGGATGGAAGCTAGAAGGGTGTAGGTAAGTATAGCGATCAGTGGGTTTCTGGTACAGTGTAGTACCAATCAGGCCATCTTTGATTTGTACTGTAGTGTCCAGGAAATGAATCTCTAGCGTGGAGTAATCAAGGCATAAGTTGATGGTGGGGTGCAGATTTTTAGAGTCTCTGTGGAATTCTTCTAGAGTCTTTATACCATGGGTCCAAATCATAAAGATGTCAACAATGTATCTTAAGTAGAGGAGGGGTAATAGGGGACGAGAGCTGAGGAATCATTGTTCCAGGTCAGCCTTAAATATATTAGCATATTGTGGGGCCATGCGCGTGCCCATAGCAGTTCCACTAATCTGGAGGTATAGGTATTAGGAACTTTTCCGATGTTTTGTAATTTCCTCAGGAAGTCGGTGGTATCTCGGATATAGCTGGGAGCATTGGTGGTGTAGGGTTTGAGGAAGGAGTCCACGTAACTGGATAGTCAGGTGGTAAGGGTGCCAATACCCGAAATTATAGGGCATCTGGGGTTTCCAGGTTTGTGGATTTTGGAAAGTAAATTGAATAATCCAGGCTGGGGCTCAGATGGTGTGTCTGAGTGAATGAGGTCCTGAGTAGCAGCAGGGAGTTCCATAAGTAGTTTTTGTTATTTTCTTTGGAATTCCAAAGTGGGATCAGTGGAGAGAGGTCTGTAAAATGTCGTGTTGGAGAGTTGTCTGGCTGCCTCCTGTTCGTAGTCTGACTTATTCATGATGACAACAGCATCCCCTTTGTCAGCTGGTTTGATTATAATGTCTGGGTTGTTTTTGAGACTCTGGACAGCATAGCGTTCAGCATAGTTGAGATTGCACACATTTGGCATTGTTTGTGAATAATGTCAGTCTGAGCATGGTTGTGGAAGCATTGTATGTAGAAATCCAGACTTTCACTATGACTGTCAGTGGGGGATCCACATAGAGTTCTTCTTCTTTTGTTGTTGGTAGGGGGGGGTCAAGAGAGTCAGACTGTTGTTCATAGGTGTGCTGGAAGAATTCCTTTAGACGGAGGTGGTGAAAGAAGGCTTCAAGGTCACCACAGAATTGTATTTGGTTCATGGAGGAAGTAGGGCAGAAGGAAAGACCCCAGGATAAGAGAAACTCTTTTGCTGGGCTGAGTTGGTAGCTGGAAAGGTTAACAATATTGTTATCTGAGCAGTCATTATAGTATTTGAAGTATCCTGAGGTATGAAGTAATGTAGAAAATTTATTCTCTTTTCTCTTTTATAGGTAGTGGAAGTGTGTTTTATAAATTTCTTGTCTAGTTCAGGTAAACTCTCGTTCTGTGGGGTCTTGCGTGGATGCCTGATTCTTGATAATTTCAAGTTTAGAGAGTTCATTTTTAATCACCTTTGTTTATTGTAAAGGCTTTTGATCAAGTGGTTCCTCAGTTTCTTACAGAGTGTGTTGCATAGATGCTCGCTGTAGTTGGTGTAGTATGTTGATTGTAATGGGTTTTTCACTGTCAATTATTGATTAAATTTGACCTTATAAGCTCAGCTGGGAAACACAAAGGCTATGCCTACACTAGAGTGATCTGTTGACAGAAGTTACTATTGGAAGATATCTTCAAAAAAAACTTCTCTCAACAGCTTGCGGCCGCACATGAAAGTGGATTGCTCTGTCAATCCACTCTGTCGACAGAAAGTGGCCTGACTGCCCAACCGGTCTCTCGACAGAACAGCTAACTGGAAGCACAGAAGATAAGGCTGCTTGGTGACCCAAAAAGCCCGGTCTGTCGACAGAGGGCCCTCAGAGCATCCCCGTGACTTTTTTATTGACAGATTCTGTTGAGAAAGGTGCTCTGCCTCATGGAGGAGAAGCAGAAGGCTGTTAACAAAAGTGCTGAGCTCTGATGAGACTATGTTGCATTTTTAGTGTGAATGCTCCGCAGTTTTGTTGACAAACTTTCTAACATAGACACAGCTAAACACATTACAACACAAAACTACTTGAGAATAAGGAGGAGTGCTGAGCAAGACTTACAATAACACTGATGCCCTGATGTAAAGAATATGAAGGAGTGCTTCTGAAGATGGTTAATAGGTCTTGCTCTACCAAGTACAGTTATAAAACCACTGGGAGTGGAGGTGGGCCTGATCTCGAAGTGCATAGCTCCTCCAGTTGCTGGTCAGCTTTACAGCAGTTGAAAGTGCTTGGGTCCCTTTAACATTCAGAGCTTAAAATAGTACTTGAAGCAATTTAGATGAAAATCCTTATACTTCATAGTTAGGGAAGATGCTGACCATCAATTAAACATTCACACTGTCCATCCACTTGATTTTCAGGCATTACAAGGCATCTTCACCACACAGTAAAACACATTTTGACAGTGCACTGAAGTGTGCCATTAAGAGATAATTACTCTTCTCCAATATGAGATAAATGGCTCCATATTACCCATAATTAAGAAAAGGAACTCATTTCAGGGAATGTTTATTTCATGCACCACATGTGAGTTCATAATTTTCCAGTGTAACAGTACCTTTCTAGAAGCTAAACTACATTAGAAAGCAATTAATTCTGTTTGTAAAGTGTTACAAGCTAATTTCTGTGGAATGTGTCAGAACTCTTAAAATGAGGATGACACATTAGGATCACAGATCATAGTGCTGCTTTTTTATCTGCTTCCCTTAGTCATCAAACCTCAGTTCCAATTGAAGCCAATGAAAATTTGGCCCTGTTAGGAGTGTGGGATTATTTTCTCATCTTAATTCTACATTTCGGGCTGTAGGTATAATTTCCAGCTGAGGAAGATGTGCACTAGCTGTAATCAAGCAAGTCTGAGAAAAATACAGGTACGGCCATGGTTAGCCTAATGAGTAAGTGTGCAGGATCCTGGCTGGGATACTGCTTGGGACGGCTAGTGGTTTCATCATTTCTACTGTCATTGCCTTCTTTTATGTTTAGCACTGAATCATTCTAGTTCTAGGGGCTTGGTTCTCCATTGCCCTGAACCTTGCACAATCCTATTCTCTTGTGTGAAGTGAACACAAAGTAGTTGCAAAATACTATATGAGCAGAATGGCAGTGATTTACACTCATTTTCCCTTGGTATAACTAACTAAATGAGATATGGAGCAATAGAGACTGGGATTAGAAGTCCTAGATTTATTTATACAGTACATTGATGGACTTGCCATAATAAGTGCTTTATTTGTTTGTTTGTTTGTTTTTCATTATTCAAAACTCATCATCATTAATAACTGTGGGCTCAGTGCCCATTGGTGTCTGATGCCTCTCTCACTATTTCCTTCCATCTTTCCCTGTCCAGTGTGGAGCAGCTTAGTTTCTATAGACTAGCTCCACACCAATCTACCATATCATCTATCCATTCTCTGTGGGGTCTGCCTCTCCCGTTTGAACCGTCCATACCAGGGTCTCGATTTTTCGTTCGTCGTTCATTCTGAAAATATGCCCAAATAGTTGTAGCTTCTGTTTTATAACCTTCTGCAGCAGGTTCTCTTTCGGCTGTATCCTTCTATATAATTCCTCATTGGTGACCTTCTGCATCCATTCTATTCTCAGAATCTTTCTATAACAACTCCATTTGCAACCCAATACTCTTCTCTTCGAATCTTTTGTTATCACCCATGTCTCACATCCATACAACATGCTGCTGAATACACACATTTTGAAAATGCTCAGCTTCATTCTTGAGGTAATCACTTTGCTTTTTCAGATATCTTATGCTAGTACAACTAAATGATAAAAGATGCCGTCTCGGACGTCGCCCAGATTGACAAAGTCCACAAAACCAATTGAGTGATCGTGGTTGGGCCGATAAGTTGGCTACTGAAAGAAAATTACAACTAACACATATGCTATCCATTGGAACATGGAATGTCTGAACACTGTGGGCAACTGGAAAATTAGAGCTTCCTCGGAAGGAGATGGAGAAATACCAATATGATATAATTGGACTGGCAGAGATGCGTTGGACGGCATCAGGAGAGAGATACAGTTGTGAAGTCATTTGGTCAGGAAATGAAGTGAAGCATGAAGCAGGAGTTGGATTCCTTCATAGCGAAACAGCTAGAAGAGCATTATTAGGATACAAACTGGAGAGTGCAAGAATGATAGTAGTGAGATTCGAAGCAAAACCATTCAACATCTCAGTCATTCAGGTGTATGCACCCACGTCAGACAGTACAGAGGAAGAGATTGGGCTATTCTACAAAGACTTGACAAAGATGGTAGAGGAAATACCGAAGAAAGATGTGTTGATCATTGGAGCAGATTGGAATGCGAAGATTGGAACAGATAACGAAGGTTGGGAGAGAGTCATGGGAAGGTTTGGATATGGAGAAAGAAACAAATGAGGTGAGAAACTACTAGAGTTTGCTACAGAGCATGAGATGGTGATCTGCAGCAAAAGATTCCAAAAAAGGACTGTAGGAAGAGGACATGGCGATTGAATGATGGGAAGTCCAAGAATATGATAGATATGATTTTGATAAGAAGAAGATGGATAACTTCAGTACAGGAGTGCCGAACTTTCCAAGGAGTGGATATAGACTGAGACCACAGTCTAGTGATTGCAAACATAACAATAAAACTCAAAAGAAATTCAAGACTGCAAGATGTTAAAATAAATATACTAAGTTGAAAGGTGTGTAGTTTTCAGGGTCTAATAGAAATGTTGTCTAGTGTGAGAACATGTGCATGGGAGACAGGGCTACAGCTGCACTATTGAGTTTTGTCAACAAAACTCACCACACATCCACACACAAAATGCTTTTTGTTGACAGTCAACGAAACCCTGCTCATCTGCTAACAACCTTGTATCTCTCCCACATGAGGAAGAGCACCTTTGTCAACAGATTTTGTCAACGAAAAGGCTGTGTGGATGCTCTGGGTGTCTTCTGTTGACAGACATGGTTTGCAGAACACTGGGCAGCCTTGTCTGCTGTGCTTTCAGTTGGCTGTTTTATTGTGAGAGCAGCCAGGCACTTGGCCATTCTGTCAACAGAGCAGATTGCTCTTTTGATCCACTTTAGTGTATGAATAGTAACAAAGAAGGAGCCGTGTTAGTCTATATACTATCAAAACAAAAAAGCAGTCAAGTAGCACTTTAAAGACTAACAAAATAATTTATTAGGTGAGCTTTCGTGGGACAGACCCACTTCTTCAGATCATAGCCATACCAAAACAGACTCAATATTTAAGGTATAGAGAACCAAAACAGTAATCAAAGTTGACAAATCAGAAAAAAATTAACAAGGTGAGCAAATCAGAGAGCAGAGGGGCAGGTGAGGGGGGGAAGTCAAGAATTAGATTAAGCCATGTATGCCAAAGAACCCCTATAATGTCCCAGAAAGTTTGCATCCCAGTTCAAACCACATGTTAATGTGTCGAATTTGAATATGAAAGAGAGTTCGTGGTTTCACTCTGTGAACAGACATATTGTTGGAAAATCTCTTCCGACAGAAGTCTGTCAGCACGTTCTTGTAGTGTAGCCAAAGCCCAGAACTCTATTCCTTGCTCTGCAGCTGACTCCTTATGTGACAATAGGAAAGTCACTCTGTCCTCAATTTGGAAAATGGTTATAAATGTTCTTTTTACTGAACAAAGAGTGTAGCAAAGCTTAATACATAACAGATTGTAAAGTATCTTGAGATCGTTAGGTGAAAATATGACACAAGATGAAGAAAAATAAAACTGCTGTGAAATACAAGATTCTGCAGTCGCTCTCTGTAAATTGTGCCCAATTCCATTAGTTTACTATTTGTATGAGGGTAATGCCTAGAATGCTCTGTCAGAGGCATCTGTGGATCTGCTGTTTGTGGAGACCCATTTTGCTGTATGTAGTACAAATACGTTGAGTCTTGCTCAAAAATATTTACATTTTATTCATAACATCAGACAGAAACACAAACTGTGAATTTTAGCTTTAAATGTGTTTTCAATCTGTATTTTATTGTGTTTATTTATGGAAAGTAGTGTTGGGGTAATATGTCAGTAAACTTGCAACCAGTGACACCTGAGCAGTATCATTGTTCCCATATGGCACTTTTTCTTTTTTGTTATGGGAACATAGTATGTTCAACAAAGTTGCTCCAGGGACGTCTTCTCCAGCTAGTGAAGCTTTTGCACACCAAGGAAAATTTGCTCATATACACAGCAGGTGGCTCCTCTGTCGTAGCTCTCTGAGGGCTTTCTGCTAGTATTACATAGAAGCTCTGTTGACGAGAGTCTTCACAGAACAGCTGTCAGGGGACAGAGGTGCTCTTGCCACTTCAACACCTTTCTGTCAGCTGCTGCTGTGTTACCCATGAAGTGTCCCTCTCACAACTGAGCTACCATTACCCAAGCCTCTATAGTTCTACCATTAAGGACCTGCATAGTGTTTATGGCTTGTGAACACAGCTCTGAGTCTACATTTTCTCCTTTTGTCAGTTTATTTGGTGAAAAGAAATAAAGCTATCCTTTGAGGCTTTATGTTTTTCTTTCGCCACAAAAAAGACAAATACCTGGAAGGTGACAATGAACCTGACTGTGTGACAAGAAACCTTAAAAGAGCTTTGTACATCTGATCCTATAATTCTTACTATACAGACCTTCCACTGACTTGATGGGATCATTCTCTAAGTATGGACTCTGAAATCTCATCTAATAAGATCTCAAAATGCCCTGTCTGGGCCATGCATATAATCTTATTAACAAAATGCTATGGCAACCAAGGCACTACCCAGAATACAATAATAAAAAATAAATATATAGTAACAGCCCAAACTCAAATACTTCACCTTGTGAGTATAGATATAAATATATAAAACTGAGGGCTTGTCTATACTTGCTCACCAACTTCGAAGGGGGCATGTTAATCAGGGTGATGGGAGGTTACTAATGACATGCTGGGGTGAATACGCAGCATTTTATTAGGCTAATTCTCCCCAGCAGCAACTTTGAAGTGTCAAACTTCAAAGTGCTGGCATGTGTGTACCCATGGGCACGTCGAAGTGCCCACACTACTTCAAAGTGCCTTTACTCCCCAAAATGTTGACACTTCAAAGTTGTCGCAGAGAAGAATTAGCCTAACGAAGTGCTGCAGTGAATATCCAGCACTTCATTAGTAATCTCCCATTGGCCTGATTAACATGCCCCCTTTGAAGTTGGGGCAAGTGTAGACCCAGCCTGAGTCCCAATAATAATAATCTTTTTTTTTGTTTGTTTTGTTTTGTTTTTTACGAATCTGATGAAGCTGTTGTCCTTGGAGGGAAGGAAGAGAATGGATGATGAAAATTGGATTCTGTCGATAAAGCATGGAGATGTTCTCATTCAGAAAAAAACAATAACCTACATTTAATGGTAAGAAATCACCAGAAAATTCCATTATGTTTGTGGGCTTGACATGTGGCGCTTATTATATATAGGCACAAAGCCACTTTATACATCATAATGTTCACATTACAAATTCACTGCTCATAATGGTGCTGCAAGTGTATGTGCAATTTTTCTGAACTTATGAAATATATTTCTGACACATCAAGTATTGATGTATGCATGCGTGATATTGCCCCAGTGCAGTAAGGGAGACTTAACTGATGCCTGCAAGATTTGATTTATTACAAGTAAATATGATTGCCTTCTTAATCTGATTTTATTATGTGTGGGGCTCTCACAGGTAAACTTTTAGTAGAAGGAAGAAGGCCAATTTTATTAAACCAGTCTATTTCTGCAAACCAGATAGTTTCTTGACAAAAAGAAAAGGGGTGGGGTGGGAGAGGGAAGCAAGAGGAAGATGCAGAAATTAAACCAGGGATCAGGCTGTTATTTCCACAATTTCAAATGTTATTTCTTTTCACTCATTTTCTTAAGCATCTAAGACAACCACCTCTCTTGTTCTTTGTAGATTTGTTAGGGAAAGAGGAAATTTTAGGTCAGCATTTCCACTCCTCCTCCTCATTGCATCCATGATGACCCAAGCACTAGAAGTTTTTGAGCTGCGTATCTGCATATTTTTCTCCAGCCCCCTGCAGGCTCTTGACTGCTCACTGCACTACTATGGGATATCAGGGTATTTGAACCTGAGGTGCAGATGCTGTTGCCCTGAAATTCCATTTGGCAATTTCCTCCTTTTTTGTAACCACACACACACACACACACACACACACACACACACACACAATTGCTGTGTTACGATCTGGTAGGCTGAATTTCTTTTGGCTGACTCTTGGACTCAAGAAATCAACAAGACGAAGCCACAAGTAGGGCTACATCCTGTCATATATTATTCTGATGCACCAGGTAGGAAGCAGGGTGAACACAACTTCTTTCCTCTGCCTCTAAGCATGAAAGAGAGTTTTTTTTTCCCCCTATTGCCCAGCAGTGTTCTGGGAAGCATACACGTCTGCTGCAGTGGGTCATGCGCCCTTGAGCAAGTGCTCGTTTCTTTTACAATGATGTAAATAGAGATTAATTCCTTGGAAGTCAGTACAGTTAAGGGAATTGCGCCAGGTGAGGGAAATCAAAATCTATTCTCAGTTCATTTGCACAAAGAAGGGCCTGTTCAGTCCCTCAACCAGCTAGAAACAGAGAGCTAGTGCAAGCACGCAACAAACAAGGAATGTTACTTCATGTCATGTGCTGTGCTGATCACTGTGAGATGGCTTGTGCTGGAAGGACCTTTCATAACCCAGCTGCTTGGCTTATTTCCTCCTCTTGTCCTACCATATGACTGGCTGTAAGGCTAGATTTGCTCTTTCGGGTGTCTAATATAATAACTTAAGCTGTGAAAAAAAAAACCCCTCATATGATACAGAAGAAGAATTGAATCTCAGAAAACCATGTCTGCACCATTGATCTGTACATGGTTTTAAAAGTAAGGAAGTAACGTTATAGTGGGGCACCTGAGAACTGAACTGGCATTTCTGTCCCACACAATTTCCTATCATCAGACTCCTTTACACAAGTAAAACTGATCTGAAAGCTTGATCAAGAAGATGCCCACAGCCTCCAACAGAAAATCTACTCTATCAAGCTAATCTGACTTTTTGGCATTGTTGAAAAAGTTACCATCTCAAAAGGAAAATTAAGCAGTATGTCTAATCTGAGAAAATCACTCTGGGTTGTCACAACACTGGCAGGTATGTACTGTAGACACTTAGAAAGGGAAAGGGAATTTCTGCACAGTAGTAAAACTGTCATGAAAAAGAGAGTCAAATTAAAAGAAAAAACAACAATGGTTAAAAGTCACTTTCCCAGTGTGTGGTACAGCATAATTTCTTTTAAATATTTTTTTCTGCAAGCTGCTTGCCTGATTCAAATGTATGCTTTGCAAATTTTTGCCAACTGTCTGTAGTTGTATTGTCCTAATTACTTTGTCATATATATATATGACTCCAATTAACTCACCTAGGGTACACCTAAAATATTATTACTTCCAATGACCATTCCACATGTGGAAAAAAATCCATTATTAAAAGGTAACGAAACATGTAGCAAAAGCCATCACAGAGACAGAGAGAGACTTTATTGCTGAATTTAGGGATAAAGATCCAATTCTCATCTCATTTAAACTGATTTTACATGTGGCCTTTACTGGAGAGAGACTGAAACTGGGTCTCAGGAGTGGAAGGATTAAAAAAATACAGACTTAAATCTCAGAAACCAAAATTCCATCATATCCTACGGACAGATGAATTCATTCTAGGTGGTTCTCAGAAAAGGGCTAGGAAAAACACCACATTATTAATGTGTGTGTATGTGTGTTTACTGCATGAAATACAGATTTAGACCTGGCCAGTGGGAAATAAAAAACAGCAATACATCTTTTTATTTCTACAATGATATTATTTTTTTTTCAGCGAGGTATACCAAAAAATTTAGTTACTCTGTAGACATACCCCTCTGGTATGGTAGAACTATAAGAGGTGATGGTGGATTTTTATTTTCATCCAGTAGGGATGACTGTACACAATCCATTAGTGGTCTAGCTTTGCTCTGCCACGTGTGAGTTATGCAGTCATTCCTAGCTCATGAAAATAAAGTATGCCATCCTTCCCACCATCACAAAGCCTATATTTATGAATTCTCACAGTGCAGAATATATTAATGCATATAGTATTAGCTTATATATGCACATTTCCATGCAAGATCTATGGCACATCCCTGGATATACCTTCAAGCATGTATAAGAACACACAGATACTAAAGTAAAAGGGGCTACTGAACTGTGAACAAAAAAGGTAATTTTTAATAGGAGAAAAGCCAAAAGATGTTTTTATTACAGACTTAACCGGCAGTAGTTGCCAGTGTGTAAACCCTTTCTGTTCTAAGCAGAAGACATGGAAAATCCTGAGTGTTGCATAACGCAAATGACACAGAGAGTCAGAATAACAAAGGAGTCATCACTTGTTCTATCATGTCATGATACAAATTCTGACAAATGCGGAAGGCAAATATACAGTAGCAATGCAACTATCAGTTACTTGGCAAGCATCTGCACAATAAACTTCCCCTTTTGTAATCACTTGTGAATTAATACACTATGAGATGGGAGGTTGTCTAATTACAAACACAGTTTTAAAAAAAAAAAATTATTCCATGCCAGTCTGGTACCTTGGGGATTAAATTTAATCTCACCATGTGTACGTCTACACTACAATTAAAAACCTGTATCTAGCTCCTGCCAGCTGACACAGGCTCACAGGGCTTGAGCCAAGGGGCTGTTTAATTGTTGAAATACAAGAGGATCTGTGATATCTTTGTGCTGGCACTGTACCCATCTCCAATGCTCCCTGCATTTTCCCACAAACTTCTTCCTCACCTCTCCCCATTCATCCTATTTCTGCATCAGCTCGGTCGCTGCAACAATACACACATTCTTTTCTGAAAAGACCCTGCAATGTGCAATAAACTTTGTACCTGAGTGGTGAACCCAGTGTTGTGATTTATGAAGCTGGTGGGATGGCTCATAAGGTATTTAAAATGCAGGGAACATGTATATATGCATATGTATATGTGCATATATAAAGATTATGTTACTGGCATCTTCTATTTAACAATTTTTCTTCATCTAATGTATCTAGATTATTCCTTTACAACAACAGTCTAATCTATGTCCATCTGAATGATACTTAAAGAACAAAATACTGTTTAAAAGCTTGATCCTGTTCATGAATAAATTTACTTGTGTAAGTAATCCCTTTGACTTCAGTGGGACTACCTGTAAAAAGTTGAACAAACCGAGGCCCTAGTTCAACAAAGCTCTTAAGCATGTAGTTAATTTTAATCATATGTTTAAGGCCACCCTTATTCAGTAAAATACATGCTTAACCACGCACTAAATACTTTTCCAAAAGAGGGCCCACATCTTTATTGCCAAATTGGACACTAAGCTATTAAAAAAGCACAAAGTATTTTCTGAAAGAGTAAAATTGAACTGGGGCATGGAAACACTGTCCTTTACCGCACACATTATTTGACAGACTATGATCCTGTATGTTTTCTTGTATAGTTAATGCAGAGGGACATATTCACTCATTGGTTTAACAATTGGGCTTGGGACTAGGATATTAGTTTGTGCCAGTCAGATTGTCCTCTTTTGGTCTTTGTTGAAAGAGTAAATTTGACAGAAAACAGAAGGTTTTTTCCCCATTCTACATGTAAGCAAAGTAAGGCTTTGATACATACGAGTTAGGAGATACAATATTAATATTTATATATATATTAAAGACTGCTAACCTAATATCCTAACTCAATATGATCTTGTTAAAGGAGTAAAAAATAATGAACCTTATAGAAACTCTTTAGCGTTCATGACCTGAAGGATCATTAGATCATCTTTTAGTCTAACTTACTGTATATCACAGGCTATTAAATTTTCTCCAACTACCCATCTA